>NC_143037.1:78742500-78965000 GCF_057628025.1 Oncorhynchus mykiss
GGAAATGGTCACCTGGCAACAGTAGCCTGGCTGCTGTGTTCTACTCCCTGAGATGGAGGACAAATGATCTCCTTGAAGTTTTACATCATTGAGAGTCTGCGGGTGCTAGACTGAGGCAGGAGGAAAGATGGTTACACATAGAGATATAGGACACCCTGCTGAAAAAAAAGCATATACCAGCATACATTTCAAACTGGTCTGATGCTGGTCAAGCGGGTCTGACCACGCCCATCATTATCATATTTCTCAGCACGCATTGCAGTTAGATTTCTATAGTTGTTTATTTCAATATTTTTTTAAAATATTTTTTTGTTAATCTAGTCCTGTTTACAGTAAACAGGAAATATGGGACATATACTACATTTGTTTTTGTGTTGTCTGTTCTGCAACATTCAATATTCAAACTTATTTGACCCCGGAAAGCAATAGACAGAGAAATCATGTTTTCACATAGAATTTTATTACTGTGATCCACTTTTGCGATAAAATATAGTGCACCAGATATGCATTTTTGTACAAGATTTTTAATAGCACAAATTGGCAAAGCCACAACAATAATCGGAAACACAGTTAATCTCCACAAACATAGTAAGTCATGAGAAAGACTAAGAGAAGGAAGGCTGGAGGGAGGGAAGGCTGGGGGGAGGTGGGGTGTGGAGGGAGGGAAGGCTGGGGGGAGGTGGGGTGTGGAGGGAGGGAAGGTTGGAGGAGGGCGGGGTGTGGAGGGAAGGAAGGCTTGGGGAGGAGGGGTTTCAGAGGGAGGGAAGGTTGGGGGAGGTGTGGAGGGAAGGAAGGCTGGGGGAGGAGGGGTGTGGAGGGAGGGAAGGCTGGGGGGAGGTGGGGTGTGGAGGGAAGAAAAGAAGGCTGGGGGAGGTGGGGTGTGGAGGGAAGGAAGGCTTGGGGAGGTGGGGTGTGAAGGGAAGGAAGGCTGGGGGAGGTGGGGTGTGGAGGGAGGGAAGGCTGGGGGGAGGCGGGGTGTGGAGGGAGGGAAGGCTGGGTGGAGGTGGGGTGTGGAGGGCGGGAAGGTTGGAGGGAGGCGGGGTGTGGAGGGAAGGAAGGCTTGGGGAGGAGGGGTTTCAGAGGGAGGGAAGGTTGGGGGAGGTGTGGAGGGAAGGAAGGCTGGGGGAGGAGGGGTGTGGAGGGAGGGAAGGCTGGGGGGAGGTGGGGTGTGGAGGGAAGAAAAGAAGGCTGGGGGAGGTGGCGTGTGGAGGGAAGGAAGGCATGGGGAGGAGGGGTTTCAGAGGGAGGGAAGGTTGGGGGGAGGCGGGGTTTCAGAGGGAGGGAAGGTTGGGGGGAGGCGGGGTGTGGAGTTGTCAGTTTCACATCCAGTATACAGTGTCTTTTTCATGGGCAGTACTGTACCTTAACCCACTGGCAAAGCAGAAGTGGGAGAGAAGTACATATGAAGAACGACTATCCGAAACAAGACACAGTAGCAAAGCTAGGATATGTTATTAGAGATGCTGTAGCCATGGTAGCGAGCCAAGAAGAGTTGCCAAAGCAACACAATCAGGATGAGTTAGCGATAACATATATCCATTACCATCAGTTCTGCAGACTTAAGACTGAACCTTTCCTATCGATCACAGAAAAATTCACAGAGAGAGAGAGAGAGAGAGAGAGAGAGTCATCTCATTAGCAACCATACCTCAAACAACAAGTGCCATGGTGAGTGTACCGTTGTCTTGACGATTGACAGGCAATGACGCGATACAGCTATTCAACGTGTTGGGTCAGGCGTGACCCTTGTGCATACCTCTTCCTGTCTCTACTGTACAAAACAGAGAGGATAAATCAGAGGAGCCTATCTCTACTGTGCCAAACAGAGAGGATAAATCAGAGGAGCCTATCTCTACTGTGCCAAACAGAGAGGATAAATCAGAGGAGCCTGTCTCTACTGTGCCAAACAGAGAGGATAAATCGGGAAAGGAGCCTATCTCTACTGTGCCAAACAGAGAGGATAAATCAGAGGAGCCTATCTCTACTGTGACAAACAGAGAGGATAAATCGGGAAAGGAGCCTATCTCTACTGTGCCAAACAGAGAGGATAAATCGGGAAAGGAGCCTATCTCTACTGTGCCAAACAGAGAGAATAAATCGGGAAAGGAGCCTATCTCTACTGTGCCAAACAGAGAGGATAAATCGGGAAAGGAGCCTATCTCTACTGTGCCAAACAGAGAGGATAAATCAGAGGAGCCTATCTCTACTGTGCCAAACAGAGAGAATAAATCGGGAAAGGAGCCTATCTCTACTGTGCCAAACAGAGAGGATAAATCGGTAAAGGAGCCTAACATCTGCAGCACAACAATTAAAATACACATTTTGAATGAAATCACAACATTTCTTGTCGGAGTGCCTAGTCCGTTTCCGATCTCTTGTCAACTCCTTATAGTTATGCCAAACAGGCTTGACAACACACAAAACAGATATGGGACCTGTTGTTCAACAGTTCTTCTCTGTCAAAATCTCCCGTGTTTTTTTTCCCTTTCTTCTTCTCAGCGCTAAACGGTCGTGTGGACTCTGGGTCTGGAAGGAGACCAATAACGAAGCTGTTAGCTGAGTACTGCTGGACTATGAGGTGATTTAAACCGTGGGGATTTACGGTGTGCGAACAGTGATTTGCGACCTGTGCGACAGAACATTTAACACCAGATATTTTCACTGCAAATTATATTAGAAAAATAAATGATATTAGCACTACTGAGCTGCATTATTTCTTATTAGAGGGCCTGCCATAAACCTTTATATTTCACACATTTACGCATCACTATAACCAATTCTTGTCACCGTAGAAACGTAGCCATGTCTGACGCCTGGTGTCGTGGTATTCCACGAATACAACAGGGAAAGATTACTTTGTGTTGTGACACTTCTTATTTGGTCTATTCTATTCTTCACTTTCCAAACAACTCAAGTCAAATAATGATATCAGAACACTTTGATTGAAGCTACATGTTTTATACACTGTTTATGAGCATTAGGTTATTCATCTCTCTCTCTCTCTCTCTCTGTCTCTCTCTCTCTCTGTCTCTTTCTCTCTCTCTCTCTCTGTCTCTCTCTCTCTCTCTCTGTCTCTCTCTCTCCCTCTCTCCCTCTCTCTCTCTCTCTCTCTCTCTCTCTCTCTCTCTCTCTCTCTCGCTCTCTCTCTCTCTCTCTCTCTCTCTCTCTCTCGGTCTCTCTCTCTCTCTCTCTCTCTGTCTCTCTCTCTGTCTCTCCATCTGTCTCCCTCTCCATCTCTCCCTCTCCATCTCTCCCTCTCTACTGTGGCAGGTAGTGTAGAATGTGTTGGATTAGCAGCTCGGGGTCATAGGTTATGGGGTCGTAGTTCAGGGCTCGTCTCCTGCGGCTGGGTCTCCCACCAGGCTGGGGCTGCAGTTCGTTGTCGATCCTCTTCATTCTCTGAAGCTCCACCATGTGGTCGGGGGTCCTGTGGCCCTCCCTCTCTCCCCCCGGCCCACCAGGCCCCTCTACCACCACCCCTTCCATGTCCCCCAGCCTCTTGACCCTCAGCAGCCCCACAGAGTGCTCCCGGTTTAAGGAAGGGGAAGGAGGGGAGTCGAGGGAGCGACGGGACCTGTGGAGGACTGGGCTGGAGGAAGCTCGGACCCTTCCACCACCTCCAGACACAGACACCAGGTCTCTCCTTGCCCTGCGGCCTGATGAACCCTGGGGCTTGGTGGGACTGATGTTGGAAAGGACCTTAGATACCAGGTATCTAGAGCAGGGAGCATGAAGAACACATGAACAACGTTTTACATTTACAACGCAAACATTATACCCTGCTAGCTACTCTATATTCACTAACTACATATGTCGTTTTCTTTCTTTACGCTCCCCTCTCTCTCTGCCCCATCTCTCTCCTCTCCTCACTCTCTGCCCCCCTCTCTCTGTCCTCTTCCTCTCTCTCTGCCCCCCCTCTCCTCTTCCTCTCTCTCTCTGCCCCCCCTCTCCTCTTCTCCTCTCTCTCTGCCCCCCCTCCCCTCTCTCCTCACTCTCTGCCCCATCTCTCTCCTCTCTCTCTCTGCCCCCCCTCCCCTCTCTCCTCACTCTCTGCCCCATCTCTCTCCTCTTTCTCACTCTGCCCCCCCTCCCCTCTCTCTCTGCCCCTCCTCCCCTCTCTCTCTGACCCCCCCCCCCTCTCTCCTCACTCTCTGCCCCATCTCTCTCCTCTCTCTCTGTCCCCCTCCCCTCTCTCCTCACTCTCTGCCCCATCTCTCTCCTCTCTCTCTCTGCCCTCTCTCCTCACTCTCTGCCCCATCTCTCTCCTCTCTCTCTCTCTGTCCCCCTCTCTCTGTCCTCTTCCTCTCTCTCTCTGCCCCCCCTCTCCTCTTCATCTCTCTCTCTGCCCCCCCTCCCCTCTCTCTCTGCCCCCCCTCTCTCCTCACTCTCTGCCCCATCTCTCTCCTCTCTCTCTGTCCCCCTTCCCCTCTCTCCTCACTCTCTGCCCCATCTCTCTCCTCTCTCTTTCTGCCCCCCTCACCTCTCTCCTCACTCTCTGCCCCATCTCTCTCCCCTCTCTCTCTCTCTCTGCCCCCCTCTCTCTGTCCTCTTCCTCTCTCTCTCTCTCTCTCTGACCCCTCACCCCTCTCTCCTCCTTCTCTGCCCCCATCTCCCTCCTCTCTCTCTCTGCCCCCCACCCCTCACTCCTCACTCTCTGCCCCCATCTCTCTCCTCTCTCTCTCTGCCCCCCTTTCTCTCCTCTCTTCCTCTCTCTCTGCCCCCCACCCCTCTCTTCTCACTCTCTGCCCCCATCTCTATCTCCATTCACTCTCCGTTCTCTCTCTCCTTACCTCAGAGCCTCCTCGTCTCGGTCCTGGCTGCCTGTTTCAAGCCTGTTGATGGCGGTTGGTAGTCCTGGTAACCCGGCCTGCTGCTGCAGCCTCTCCTGCCTGTATCTGTTGAGCAGAGCCTGGGTGAGCTGGGGGTCCAGTAGGCCCTGCCATGGAGCTGCAGCCTGGGGCTTTCCCATTCTCATCCCCTGCTCTGTCTCATCGTAGTCTGGGGGATAGGGCACCTGGAAGTCCCCTGGCCCCTGGATCTCCTCACCGCCCTCCTCTCCGGGCCCCTGGACATCGACTTCACTGAGGAGGCGGAGCAACCCGGCCAAGTATGCTGTTTCTTGCTCCCGCCTCTGGTCGTTCTCCACCAATTGCTGCAGAGCCTGTCCTAAGCCCTGCCCCCTCCACTCCTCTGGTTGGTAGATCAGCTCGTTACCCCCCCGCCGGGTCAGGACGTCAGCCGACTCCCCAGGATAGGACATCATCCCGGCCTCGTACGGCAGCGAATCACGGAGGTCTCTGCGGAGACGCCTGACCCCGCCTCCTGTGGCGTCCAGACCTTGTCCCTCCACGCCACGGGCAGCAGACAATGACTGAGAGAGTAAGAGAGAGTGAGAGAGAGAGAGAGATTAGGATTTGGCTAAAAATACTTGAATCAGTCATAGAGCCCATTGCCCTTTATGGTTGTGAGGTCTGGGGTCCGCTCACCAACCAAGACTTCACAAAATGGGACAAACACCAAATTGAAACTCTGCACGCAGAATTCTGCAAAAATATCCTCCGTGTACAACGTAGAACACCAAATAATGCATGCAGAGCAGAATTAGGCCGATACCCACTAATTATCAAAATCCAGAAAAGAGCCGTTAAATTCTACAACCACCTAAAAGGAAGCGATTCACAAACCTTCCATAAAGCCATCACCTACAGAGAGATGAACCTGGAGAAGAGTCCCCTAAGCAAGCTGGTCCTGGGGCTCTGTTCACAAACACAAACACACCCTACAGAGCCCCAGGACAGCAGCACAATTAGACCCAACCAAATCATGAGAAAACAAAAAGATAATTACTTAACACATTGGAAAGAATTAACAAAAAAACAGAGCAAACTAGAATGCTATTTGGCCCTACACAGAGAGTACACAGCGGCAGAATACCTGACCACTGTGACTGACCCAAAATTAAGGAAAGCTTTGACTATGTACAGACTCAGTGAGCATAGCCTTGCTATTGAGAAAGGCCACCGTAGTCAGACATGGCTCTCAAGAGAAGACAGGCTATGTGCTCACTGCCCACAAAATGAGGTGGAAACTGAGCTGCACTTCCTAACCTCCTGCCCAAATATATGACCATATTAGAGAGACATATTTCCCTCAGATTACACAGATCCACAAAGAATTCGAAAACAAATCCAATTTTGAAAAACTCCCATATCTACTGGGTGAAATACCACAGTGTGACATCACAGCAGCAAGATTTGTGACCTGTTGCCACAAGAAAAGGGCAACCAGTGAAGAACAAACACCATTGTAAATACAACCCATATTTGTGCTTATTTATTTTATCTTGTGTCCTTTAACCATTTGTAAATTGTTAAAACACTGTATATATACATAATATGATATTTGTAATGTCTTTACTGTTTTGAAACCTCTGTATGTGTAATGTTTACTGTTAATTTAATTGTTTTTCACTTTATATATTCACTTTGTATGTTGTCTACCTCACTTGCTTTGGCAATGTTAACACATGTTTCCCATGCCAATAAAGCCCTTGAATAGAGAGAGAGAGAGAGAGAGCAAGAAGGGCCTTCTATGCCATCAAAAGGAACATAAAATTCGACAGGATCTGGGTAAAAATACTTGAATCAGTTGTAGAACTCATTGCCCTTTATGGTTGTGAGGTCTGGTCCTGGATCTCTGTTCACGAACAAACAGACCCCAACAGAGCCCCATGACAGTCACAAAATTAGACCAAACCGAATCATGAGAAAACAAAAAGATAATTACTTGTCTAATATGCCCAATGTATGACCATATTAGAGACACATATTTCCCTCAGATTACACAGATCCACAAAGAATTCCAAAACAATTTTGATAAACTAACGAATTTGCAAAACGTATGATATGTTACGAATTCCAATTTGTTCTGGCTAACGTTAGCTAGGTGGCTAATGCTAACGCTAATATATATACTTTTGTCGTTAAACGTAATCATATATGTTGACAATAAGACAGTGACATATAGCATTGCTCAGTAGCTTTTTTATTTAACCTTTATTTAACCAGGAACGACCCTTGAGGTTAGAAACCTTTTGAGAGTTCAACCTACGTGTGGAAGAAGAGCTCTCACTTTAATGACAGGCTTTAAACTAGTTTTTCCCATCGCTCCTCCCTTCCTCTCCTCTTTTCCTATCGAACTCTCCACCCCCCGTCCCCCCTCCTCTCTTCCTCCCCTCCTCCTCCTTTACCCTCATCTCCTCTCTTCCTCGCCTCCTCCTGTCTTCCCCTCCTATACTCTTCTCCACTCCTCTTTTCCATCCCTCTTCCTCCTTTACCCTCACCTCCTCTCCTCCTCCTCATCTCCTCTCTTCCTCCCCTCCTCCTTCTTTACCCTCCTTTCCTCTCCTCCTCTCCTCTCTTCCTCCCTTCCCCCCATCTTCCACTCCTCTACTCTCCTCCCCTCCTCCCCCACTCCTTTACCCTCCTCTCATCATCTGCTCATCTCCTCCCGTCCTCATCTCTCTTCCACCCCTCCTTCTTCTTTACCCTCCTGTCCCCTCCTTCTCTCCTCTTATTGCTTGTCCTGTCCCCTCCTCCTCTCCTCCACCCCTCCTTCTCTCCTCTTATTGCCTGTCCTGTCCCCTCCTCCTCTCCTCTCCTCCTTCTCTCCTCTTATTGCCTGTCCTGTCCCCTCCTCCTCTCATTACCCCTCCTTTTCTCCTCTTATTGCCTGTCCCCTCCTCCTCTCCTCCTCTCCTTCACCCCTCCTTCTCTCCTCTTATTGCCTGTCCTGTCCTCCCCTCCTCCTCTCCTCCACCCCCCCTTCTCTCCTCTTATTGCCTGTCCTGTCCCCTCCTCCTCTCCTCCACCCCTCCTTCTCTCCTCTTATTGCCTGTCCTGTCCTTCCCTCCTCCTCTCCTCCACCCCTCCTCTTATTGCCTGTCCTGTCCCCTCCTCCTCTCCTCCTCTCCTCCACCCCTCCTTCTCTCCTCTTATTGCCTGTCCTGTCCTCCTCCTCTCCTCCACCCCTCCTTCTCTCCTCTTATTGCCTGTCCTGTCCCCTCCTCCTCTCCTCCACCCCTCCTCTTATTGCCTGTCCTGTCCCCTCCTCCTCTCCTCCTCTCCTCCACCCCTCCTTCTCTCCTCTTATTGCCTGTCCTGTCCCCTCCTCCTCTCCTCCTGTACAATCCTCACTTCTCCCACACACATCCTTTCATTTGTAGAGTGAGTCAGAGGAGTGTGGGGTCAGTGCTGCTCAACAAACAGTGTGCCCTTATTCACATACACACACACACACACACGGGTGAGGCTGGATCGGGGTCTCAGAAGTTCCCACCTCCCCAACCTCTATCTATCTATCATCCTCTCCTCTCTTCCTTAGGGGAAACTGCCAGCCAGGACTGTTTTCACAACTCAGGATCTGCTGACTACAGCACTAGGGCTCCAGCCAGAACGTTATCCTGTGATTTATAAAACCTTACCTATCATCCTTGATCTCGCACAGAATGTTCTTCTGTAGACAAATAATCACGCTATTTCTTCTTAAAAGTGTTTAGAATGCTGCTACTTCTGTTGGTTGTAAAGCAGGTGGTATGATCTATGTTAGGGATGTCGGTGGCTACACTAGTATAGATTTTCATTGAATTATTTATGAGTACAGATTTGTTAGAATTGAGGTGAGTCACCCCTATAAAATGTAAAGCGGACTTCTGAGACCTGATGGAAAGTGCTGTATGTGTTAATAACATCCATTACGTTGTCCAGTGATTATGGATTCAACCTATGGTTACCTATGACTCCGAGGAGATTTGATTGGCTAGCTAGGTGGTTAATAATGAATAAAGGCTTGACGTGGCTTGATTGGTTGGCTGGGAGAAGACGTAGTTTGATTGGCCAGCTAGGTGGTTAAAGGTCTGACCAGATTGGTTCGGTGTGTTTCATCCAGCCAGGGCCCTGGGGTCTGTATGTACTGAATGAGTCAGAGAGTGTTGCCAGAAATACGACTGTGATGGCGTTAGTGTTATGACTCACAGAGTTAGTGTTATGACTCACAGAGTTTGTGTTATGACTCACAGTGCTGCTGCTGCATTGTGAGGTCTGTGAGTGTTGATGGTGCTGAAGTTTTTTGTGTGTTTTTTAAGGCGAAGGGATGAATCTGGTTGAGAGAATTCCAAGAGTGTGCAAATCCGTCATCAAGGCAAAGGGTGGCTACATTTTAAGAAGCTCAAATATAAAATATATTTTGATTTGTTTAACACTTTTTTTTGGTTACTACATGATTCCATATGTGTTATTTCATAGTGTTGATGTCTTCACTATTATACTACAATGTAGAAAATAGTAAAAATAAAGAAAAACCCTGGAATGAGAAGGTGTGTCCAAACTGTTGACTGGTGCTGTATAATCTGGTGGGCTTCTCCATGCATCGTCGAGACCAGATGGTTTAAGGGAGGAGGTGTTTTAAGGGAGGAGGTGTTTTAAGGGAGGAGGTGTTTTAAGGGAGGAGGTGTTTTAGTTTTTTTAACAGAAGCTGGTGCACGATCTCTAATGTTAAGGAAGTGTCACACTGAGTTAGGATACCTCATGATACGCTGCAGACCATACCTCATGATACGCTGCAGACCATACCTCATGATACACTGCAGACCATACCTCATGATACACTGCAGACCATACCTCATGATACGCTGCAGACCATACTGCAGACCATACCTCATGATACGCTGCAGACCATACCTCATGATACGCTGCAGACCACACTGCAGACCATACCTCATGATACGCTGCAGACCATACTGCAGACCATACCTCATGATACACTGCAGACCATACCTCATGATACACTGCAGACCATACCTCATGATACGCTGCAGACCATACTGCAGACCACACCTCATGATACGCTGCAGACCATACCTCATGATACGCTGCAGACCATACCTCATGATAAGCTGCAGACCACACCTCATGATACGCTGCAGACCATACCTCATGATACGCTGCAGACCATACCTCATGATAAGCTGCAGACCATACCTCATGATACACTGCAAACCATACTGCAGACCATACCTCATGATACGCTGCAGACCATACTGCAGACCATACCTCATGATACGCTGCAGACCATACCTCATGATAAGCTGCAGACCATACCTCATGATACACTGCAAACCATACTGCAGACCATACCTCATGATAAGCTGCAGACCATACTGCAGACCATACCTCATGATACGCTGCAGACCATACCTCATGATACGCTGCAGACCATACTGCAGACCATACCTCATGATACACTGCAGACCATACCTCATGATACACTGCAGACCATACCTCATGATACACTGCAGACCATACCTCATGATAAGCTGCAGACCACACCTCATGATACGCTGCAGACCATACCTCATGATACGCTGCAGACCATACTGCAGACCATACCTCATGATACACTGCAGACCATACCTCATGATAAGCTGCAGACCACACCTCATGATACGCTGCAAACCATACCTCATGATACGCTGCAGACCATACTGCAGACCACAACTCATGATACGCTGCAAACCATACCTCATGATAAGCTGCAGACCACACCTCATGATACGCTGCAGACCATACCTCATGATAAGCTGCAGACCACACCTCATGATATGCTGCAGACCATACCTCATGATACGCTGCAGACCATACCTCATGATACACTGCAAACCATACCTCATGATAAGCTGCAGACCATACCTCATGATACACTGCAAACCATACCTCATGATAAGCTGCAGACCACACCTCATGATACGCTGCAGACCATACCTCATGATAAGCTGCAGACCATACCTCATGATACACTGCAGACCATACCTCATGATACGCTGCAGACCATACCTCATGATAAGCTGCAGACCATACCTCATGATACACTGCAGACCATACCTCATGATACGCTGCAGACCATACCTCATGATAAGCTGCAGACCATACCTCATGATACACTGCAGACCATACCTCATGATACGCTGCAGACCATACCTCATGATACACTGCAGACCATACCTCATGATAAGCTGCAGACCATACTGCAGACCACACCTCATGATACGCTGCAGACCATACCTCATGATACGCTGCAGACCATACCTCATGATACGCTGCAGACCATACCTCATGATACACTGCAAACCATACTGCAGACCATACCTCATGATACGCTGCAGACCATACCTCATGATACGCTGCAGACCATACCTCATGATAAGCTGCAGACCATACCTCATGATACACTGCAAACCATACTGCAGACCATACCTCATGATACGCTGCAGACCATACTGCAGACCATACCTCATGATACGCTGCAGACCATACCTCATGATACGCTGCAGACCATACCTCATGATACGCTGCAGACCATACCTCATGATACGCTGCAGACCATACCTCATGATACGCTGCAGATCATACTGCAGACCATACCTCATGATACACTGCAGACCATACCTCATGATACACTGCAGACCATACCTCATGATACACTGCAGACCATACCTCATGATAAGCTGCAGACCACACCTCATGATACGCTGCAGACCATACCTCATGATACGCTGCAGACCATACTGCAGACCATACCTCATGATACACTGCAGACCATACCTCATGATACGCTGCAAACCATACCTAATGATACGCTGCAGACCATACTACAGACCATACCTCATGATAAGCTGCAGACCACACCTCATGATACGCTGCAGACCATACCTCATGATACGCTGCAGACCATATCTCATGATATGCTGCAGACCATACCTCATGATAAGCTGCAGACCACACCTCATGATATGCTGCAGACCATACCTCATGATACGCTGCAGACCATACCTCATGATACACTGCAAACCATACCTCATGATAAGCTGCAGACCATACCTCATGATACACTGCAAACCATACCTCATGATAAGCTGCAGACCACACCTCATGATACGCTGCAGACCATACCTCATGATATACTGCAGACCATACCTCATGATACGCTGCAGACCATACCTCATGATAAGCTGCAGACCACACCTCATGATACGCTGCAGACCATACCTCATGATACGCTGCAGACCATACTGCAGACCATACCTCATGATACACTGCAGACCATACCTCATGATACGCTGCAGACCATACCTCATGATACGCTGCAGACCATACCTCATGATATGCTGCAGACCATACTGCAGACCATACCTCATGATAAGCTGCAGACCACACCTCATGATACGCTGCAGACCATACCTCATGATACGCTGCAGACCATACTGCAGACCATACCTCATGATATGCTGCAGACCATACTGCAGACCATACCTCATGATAAGCTGCAGACCATACCTCATGATAAGCTGCAGACCATACCTCATGATAAGCTGCAGACCATACCTCATGATATGCTGCAGACCATACCTCATGATACACTGCAGACCATACCTCATGATACGCTGCAGACCATACCTCATGATACACTGCAGACCATACCTCATGATACGCTGCAGACCATACCTCATGATACACTGCAGACCATACCTCATGATACGCTGCAGACCATACCTCATGATACACTGCAGACCATACCTCATGATACGCTGCAGACCACACCTCATGATACGCTGCAGACCATACCTCATGATACGCTGCAGACCATACCTCATGATACACTGCAGACCATACCTCATGATACGCTGCAGACCACACCTCATGATACGCTGCCTACCATACCTCATGATATACTGCAGACCATACCTCATGATGCGCTGCAGACCACACCTCATGATGCGCTGCAGACCATACTGCAGACCATACCTCATGATGCGCTGCAGACCATACCTCATGATGCGCTGCAGACCATACCTCATGATACACTGCAGAACCATACCTCATGATAAGCTGCAGACCACACCTCATGATACGCTGCAGACCATACCTCATGATGCGCTGCAGACCATACTGCAGACCATACCTCATGATACGCTGCAGACCATACCTCATGATACGCTGCAGACCATACCTCATGATACGCTGCAGACCATACTGCAGACCATACCTCATGATACGCTGCAGACCATACCTCATGATACGCTGCAGACCATACCTCATGATACGCTGCAGACCATACTGCAGACCATACCTCATGATGCGCTGCAGACCACACCTCATGATGCGCTGCAGACCATACTGCAGACCATACCTCATGATACGCTGCAGACCATACTGCAGACCATACCTCATGATGCGCTGCAGACCACACCTCATGATGCGCTGCAGACCATACTGCAGACCATACCTCATGATACGCTGCAGACCATACCTCATGATACGCTGCAGACCATACCTCATGATACGCTGCAGACCATACTGCAGACCATACCTCATGATGCGCTGCAGACCACACCTCATGATGCGCTGCAGACCATACTGCAGACCATACCTCATGATATGCTGCAGACCACACCTCATGATACGCTGCAGACCATACCTCATGATACGCTGCAGACCATACTGCAGACCATACCTCATGATGCGCTGCAGACCACACCTCATGATGCGCTGCAGACCATACTGCAGACCATACCTCATGATACGCTGCAGACCATACCTCATGATACGCTGCAGACCATACCTCATGATAAGCTGCAGACCATACTGCAGACCATACCTCAGGATGCGCTGCAGACCACACCTCATGATGCGCTGCAGACCATACTGCAGACCATACCTCATGATGCGCTGCAGACCACACCTCATGATGCGCTGCAGACCATACTGCAGACCATACCTCATGATATGCTGCAGACCACACCTCATGATACGCTGCAGACCATACTGCAGACCACACCTCATGATACGCTGCAGACCATACTGCAGACCACACCTCATGATGCGCTGCAGACCATACTGCAGACCATACCTCATGATACGCTGCAGACCATACCTCATGATACGCTGCAGACCATACCTCATGATAAGCTGCAGACCATACTGCAGACCATACCTCAGGATGCGCTGCAGACCACACCTCATGATGCGCTGCAGACCATACTGCAGACCATACCTCATGATACGCTGCAGACCATACCTCATGATACGCTGCAGACCATACCTCATGATAAGCTGCAGACCATACTGCAGACCATACCTCAGGATGCGCTGCAGACCACACCTCATGATGCGCTGCAGACCATACTGCAGACCATACCTCATGATACGCTGCAGACCACACCTCATGATACGCTGCAGACCACACCTCATGATACGCTGCAGACCATACCTCATGATACGCTGCAGACCATACCTCATGATACGCTGCAGACCATACCTCATGATACGCTGCAGACCATACCTCATGATACGCTGCAGACCAACACTGTACTGACTTCTCTCTATCCGTTATAATCCTAACACTGTATATATGTCTCATCTGATTTGTCTCTAGTCGTATCTTTACTGTACTATGTGTTGTTTAGTGATTTGATGTTTTATTCTTGTGGCACTTTTAAAAAAAATACACAATACAAATAAAACATATTATTATGATTATTATTATTATTATTATTATGATTATTATGACTTCTACATCATGCTGACTCACGCTACAAAAACATTCTGCACTACGGGCTGTTCTGGTTACATCTTATACAGCAGTACTTCCCTTCCAATAGCATCTCCTTCATATTACACCCTCCTTCAAAATGTCCCCGGCTACTAGCCAATCAATCTCTTGGGTGACTCAAATTCATGAAAAATGTCCCCCACTTGTCTTTTCGCCACATAATATATTATTTTAAAGACATCTACACATCTTTAAAGACATCTACACAACTTTAAAGACATCTACACATCTTTGAAGACATCTACACATCTTTGAATGGAACACGTTAGTCTAAGATGAACAGTTTCCCTGCCAAATGTGTAGAAACTGTCATTAATAAAGGCAGACTAGAGAGAGAGAGGGACAGAGAGCCAGAGAAAGAGAGAGGGACAGAGAGCCAGAGAAAGAGAGAGGGACAGAGAGCCAGAGAAAGAGAGAGGGACAGAGAGCCAGAGAAACGCTATACAGCAAAGGCTCTGGAAAACAACAGAAACCTGAAAACACCGTCCAACCTGGAACTGAGTGAGTAATGTTCAGTCTGAAGCTATATTTTATTTCCAACAGCCAAGAAGAAAAATACATTACATTATGACCGAATGCTAAATGAAGGCTGCTAAAGCTTGATACAACTTCAATTAGCACTGACGTGTCAGGTAAGAATGTCGAAGCCCTTTAGCCCAACAATGGCAGGAGAGTCGCACAGTCTACTCCAACCAAATGGAGAGGCCTTAGAAGCTCCCTCCCGCTGTTCAGAGGTAATTAAAATACAGTACCTTGTGTATGTAATGAATGATAACACACGAAAAGATCACAAAATAAAGCTCATTATGCGAAATCAAGAGACACTTTTTGCTGACTATTATAAAAATGGGAACATCAGCAACCTTATCTTCCACACAAACCATCCCCTGGCATGGCACAGTGCTATATTAGCACACTACCCCTCTGTTAATTAGAGCTCTAGGGGCGCTATTTCATTTTTGGATAAAAAACGTTCCCGTTTTAAGCGCGATATTTTGTCACGAAAAGATGCTCGACTATGCATATTCTTGACAGTTTTGGAAAGAAAACACTCTGAAGTTTCAGAATCTGCAAAGATTTTGTCTGTAAGTGCCCCAGAACTCATTCTACAGGCGAAACCAAGATGATGCATCACCCAGGAATTAGCAGAATTTCTGAAGCTCTGTTTTCCATTCTCTCCTTATATGGCTGTGATTGCGCAACGAATGAGCCTACACTTTCTGTCGTTCGCCCAAGGTCTTAGCAGCATTGTGACGTATTTGTAGGCATATCATTGGAAGATTGACCATAAGAGACTACATTTTCCAAGTGTCCGCCTGGTGTCCTACGTCGAATTCGGTGCGCAATTGCCAGCTGCTTCCACTTTACCATTTGATTCAGGGGAGAAAGCATGTGTCCAAGAACGATGTATCAATGAAGAGATATGTGAAAAACACCTTGATGATTGATTCTAAACAACGTTTGCCATGTTTTCAGTCGATATTATGGAGTTAATTTGGAAAAAAGTTTGCGTTTTGAGGACTGAATTTATGGATTTTTTTTGGTAGCCAAATGTGATGTATAAAACGGAGCTATTTCTAATACACAAGGAATCTTTTTGGAAAAACTGAGCATCTGCTATCTAACTGAGAGTATCCTCATTGAAAACATCAGAAGTTCTTCAAAGGTAAATGATTTTATTTGAAGGCTTTTATGTTTTTGTTAATGTTGCGTGCTGGATGCTAACGCTAATGCTAACGCTAAATGCTAACGCGAAATGCTAACTCTAGCTAGCTACTTTTACACAAATGATTGTTTTCCTATGGTTGAGAAGCATATTTTGAAAATCTGAGATGACAGTGTTGTTTACAAAAGGCTAAGCTTGAGAGATGGCATATTTATTTCATTTCATTTGCGATTTTCATAAATAGTTAACGTTGTGTTATGCTAATGAGCTTGCTGATAGATTTACACAATCCTGGATACAGGGGTTTTTTCATAGCTAAACGTGACGCAGAAAACGGAGCGATTTGTCCTAAACAAATAATCTTTCAGGAAAAACTGAACATTTGCTATCTGAGAGTCTCCTCATTGAAAACATCTGAAGTTCTTCAAAGGTAAATGATTTTTTTGAATGCTTTTCTGTTTTTTTGTGTAAATGTTGCCAGCTGAATGCTAATGCTAAATGCTACGTTAGCCATCAATACTGTTACACAAATGCTTGTTTTGCTATGGTTGAGAAGCATATTTTGAAAATCTGAGATGACAGTGTTGTTAACAAAAGGCTAAGCTTGAGAGCTAGCATATTTATTTCATTTCATTTGCGATTTTCATGAATAGTTAACGTTGCGTTATGGTAATGAGCTTGAGTCTGTATTCACGATCCCGGATCCGGGATGGGGAGATCAGAAAGGTTAAGAGGTGGGGTGTCACCGAGGGGTGGCAACTCAGGATACTAGACAACGAGGACTCTGAGTCAGCTAATATAAACCTCTATAAGTCTGGAACAGTATTGGTACAGGGTAACCCCAAACAGTTTCAGCTGGACTTTCACCTTATTAAAGAATTAGCCCAACAGGAGAAGCTCTCCCTTGAGAAAGATACCCCCACCCCGAGCGGGTCAGACCAAACCTCTTAATTATATAACCCCACAAACAAGCAACCCCAAGCGGAAAGTCAACCTCCCAGCACAGATTACTACTCCCTCATTGAAATGAAGGATACATTCACCCAGCTGGTGGTAAGGCAGGTGGAGCTGGAACAGCAGGTGATTACATTCTAGTCAGCACAGACCTAGACAACAGTCCAGCACAACAACACCCCCTTAACCAGACCCGGAGAGCTGGAGGTGGAGAGAGACATAGCTGCACTCTGGACTGTGGTGAGACAACATCTACAAGAGAAAGAGCTGGAGCAGGAGAAGAACCGAGCACTAGAGGAGAGGATCAGACTGCTGGAAGAGAGGGTGATGGGGATGGCGTGTGACAGAGAACAACCCATTAGAGAGGTGGCCACCCCCCGCAGAGAAGCACGCAGAACAGCCCACCCCAGACCCTGAACACATCGATATCACAGCGGGACAGACATATTAAGAACCCCAAGCCCAGGGGATCTCACCCCCTCTGAGCACCCCCCCTGTCAGCCACCCTGATAGACAAGAACAACCCCCCCCCTCACACCCACTGAGGACATACACAAGACACAGACACTCCTTATGGACTCAAACGGGAAATATCCACAAGAAAGACCCTTTTCCCCAAACACAGTGTGTCTAAACTCTGGTGTCCATACACCCATAGCGCCCTAGACCTTCTGTCTGAGGACCAACTAGGGTCACCCAGTCACATAATAATACACACAGACACGAACGACCTGAAAACACAGCAGGAAAGGGTGGCCACAGCACTGAAGGGAGTGATTGAAAAAGCTTCTTCTACTTTCCCCAACAAGTGGTTATCTCCACCCTGCTACCACAAAAGCAACCCAACGTACATGTGGTTATTTCCACCCTGCTACCACAAAAGCAACCCAACGCACATGTGGTTTTCTCCACCCTGCTACCACAAAAGACTTCCACCCTGCTACCTACCATACTGCGGGTAAACGCAAGTATTTCCCATGACTGTGCCTCAGAACCAAATGTTTTCCTGGCCCACCACTCCACCCCGGACAGCCTTTATGACCAGGTCCACCTCTACAAGGCAGCAGTGCCCACCTTCGCTCGGACCCTAAAGGACATCGCTCTCAAACGCAGCCCCAACACTTCACACAGGAGCAACAGATCAATAGCCACCCCGCCCAGACCAGCGAGACACTCTCCCAGACCTGCTGGACGCCCCCCTCCCCAGACCCACGCCGAAAGGACCTACATCCAGACCACAACACCACCAGCCACATCCGCACCCCAACCAATCAACACCCCCCCCAAGTCAACCATGCCCACACGCCATTTAGGCCCCCTCAGATCAGACCTATGCCCCTCCTGCCCACCCCATGCACCCCACCCCCGCAAAGAGGGCCCCAACATGGAAGTCACACATATGCCCAGGTAGTGAGAGGCTTTGAGGGGACTCCTATGGTAGGTACACCTATAGCTCATCTCTTGGCAGTAGTACTGTAGACTACTTTATCACTGACCTCAACCCAGAGTCTCTCAGAGCGGTCACAGTCAGCCCACTGACACCCCTATCAGACCCCAGCAAAATCACACTCTACTTGAACAGAGCAATACTCAATCATGAGGCATCAAAGCCAAAGGAACTGAGTAATATTAAGAAATGCTATAGATGGAAGGAATGCAGTTTGGAAACCTACCAAAAAACTATTAGGCAGCAACAAATTCAATCCCTATTAGACAACTTCCTGGACAAAACGTTCCACTGTAATAGTGAAGGTGTAAACTTGGCAGTAGAAAACCTAAACAGTATATTTGACCTCTCAGCTTCCCTATCAAATCTAAAAATCTCAAATAGAAAACCGAAGAAAATTAACAATAATGACAAATGGTTTGATGAAGAATGCAAAAACATAAGAAAGAAGTTGAGAAACCTGTCCAACCAAAAACATAGAGACCCAGAAAACCTGAGTCTACGCCTTCACTATGATGAATCACTAAAACAATACAGAAATACACTATGGGAAAAGAAGGAACAGCATGTTAGAAATCAGCTGAATGTAATTGAAGAATCCATAGACTCTAACCACTTCTGGGAAAATTGGAAAACACTAAACAAACAACAACACAAAGAATTATCTATCCAAAATGGAGATGTATGGGTAAACCACTTCTCCAATCTTTGTGGCTCTATAACAAAGAACAAACAGCAAAAACATATACATATACAAGTCTGCTAAAATATCCTCCATGTACAATTTAAAACATCAAATAATGCATGCTGAGCTAAATTAGGCCGATACCCGCTAATTATCCAAATCCACAAAAGAGCCGTTAAATTCTACAACCACCTAAAAGGAAGTGATTCCCAAACCTTCCATAACAAAGCCATCACCTACAGAGAGATGAACCTGGAGAAGAGTCCCCTAAGCAAGCTGGTCCTGGGGCTCTGTTCACAAATTCAAACACACCCCACAGAGCCCCAGGACAGCAGCACAATTAGACCCAACCAAATCATGAGAAAACAAAAAGATAATTACTTGACACATTGGAAAGAATTAACAAAAAAACAGAGCAAACTAGAATGCTATTTGGCCCTAAACAGGGAGTACACAGTGCCAGAATACCTGACCACTGTGACTGACCCAAACTTAAGGAAAGCTTTGACTCAGTGAGCATAGCCTTGCTATTGAGAAAGGCCATCGTAGGCAGACCTGGCTCTCAAGAGAAGACAGGCTATGTGCACACTGCCCACAAAATGAGGTGGAAACTGAGCTGCACTTCCTAACCTCCTGCCCAATGTATGACCATAATTAGAGAGACATATTTCCCTCAGATTGCACAGATCCACAAAGAATTCCAAGAAACCCCATTTTGATAAACTCCCATATCTACTGGGTGAAATTCCACAGTGTGCCATCACAGCAGCAAGATTTGGGACCTGTTGCCACAAGACAAGGGCAACCAGTGAAGAACAAACACCATTGTTCATTTTTATTGTTTATTTCACTTTGTATATTATCTACTTCACTTGCTTTGGCAATGTTAACATGTGTTTCCCATGCCAATAAATTGAATTGAATTGTGAGAGAGAGGAACAGAAAGCCAGAGAGAGAGCCAGAGAGAGGGAGAGAGAGAGACAGAGAGCCAGAGAGAGAGATGGAGAGAGAGCCAGAGAGAGAAAGGGAGAGACAGAGAGCCAGAGAGAGAGAGAGAGGGATGGAGGGCCAAAGAGAGAGAGAGGGATGGAGAGCCAGAGAGAGAAAGGGAAAGACAGAGAGCCAGAGAGAGAGAGAGGGATGGAGAGACAGAAAGAGAGAGAGAGAGAGAGAGAGCGCGACAGAGAGAGAGAGAGCGCCAGAGAGAGAGCGACAGAGCCAGAGAGAGAGAGACAGAGAGCCAGAGATAATGTGTGAGTGTGTGTGTGTGTGTGTGTGTGTGTGTTGTATTTTACAGTGATGGACATAGCCTGCGCCCTCAGAAGCCTGTTGCCATAGCAGCTAGCTCCTCTTCCCAGCAGCAGTAGGTTCTGCTAATTAGATTGTGTGCCGCACCATCTATTGATTCTATTGAACCACGTATTACCAAGCTGAGGTAGCGTAGCTAACGTTACCTAGCTAACTATCTAGCTAGAGAACTACATTTGTTTATGGAAACCAAGCACCTTTCATAATACACTGCCTTAATCATCAGCATCCGGGGAGCAGTTGTTTGGGGTTTAACCTCTTAGAGCTCTAAGGGCGCTATTTCATTTTTGGATAAAAAACGTTCCCGTTTTAAGCGCGATATTTTGTCACGAAAAGATGCTCGACTATGCATATTCTTGACAGTTTTGGAAAGAAAACACTCTGAAGTTTCAGAATCTGCAAAGATTTTGTCTGTAAGTGCCCCAGAACTCATTCTACAGGTGAAACCAAGATGATGCATCACCCAGGAATTAGCAGAATTTCTGAAGCTCTGTTTTCCATTCTCTCCTTATATGGCTGTGATTGCGCAAGGAATGAGCCTACACTTTCTGTCGTTCGCCCAAGGTCTTAGCAGCATTGTGACGTATTTGTAGGCATATCATTGGAAGATTGGCCATAAGAGACTACATTTTCCAGAGGTCCGCCCGGTGTCCTTTGTCTAAATTTGTGCGTAATCTTCAGGTGCGGTCATTTTCTCCTGGGATTCAGGAGAGAAAGCATGTGTCCAAGAACGATGTATCAATGAAGAGATATGTGAAAAACACCTTGAGGATTGATTCTAAACAACGTTTGCCATGTTTTCAGTCGATATTATGGAGTTAATTTGGAAAAAAGTTTGCGTTTTGAGGACTGAATTTATGGATTTTTTTTGGTAGCCAAATGTGATGTATAAAACGGAGCTATTTCTAATACACAAGGAATCTTTTTGGAAAAACTGAGCATCTGCTATCTAACTGAGAGTATCCTCATTGAAAACATCAGAAGTTCTTCAAAGGTAAATGATTTTATTTGAAGGCTTTTATGTTTTTGTTAATGTTGCGTGCTGGATGCTAACGCTAATGCTAACGCTAAATGCTAACGCGAAATGCTAACTCTAGCTAGCTACTTTTACACAAATGATTGTTTTCCTATGGTTGAGAAGCATATTTTGAAAATCTGAGATGACAGTGTTGTTTACAAAAGGCTAAGCTTGAGAGATGGCATATTTATTTCATTTCATTTGCGATTTTCATAAATAGTTAACGTTGTGTTATGCTAATGAGCTTGCTGATAGATTTACACAATCCTGGATACAGGGGTTTTTTCATAGCTAAACGTGACGCAGAAAACGGAGCGATTTGTCCTAAACAAATAATCTTTCAGGAAAAACTGAACATTTGCTATCTGAGAGTCTCCTCATTGAAAACATCTGAAGTTCTTCAAAGGTAAATGATTTTTTTGAATGCTTTTCTGTTTTTTTGTGTAAATGTTGCCAGCTGAATGCTAATGCTAAATGCTACGTTAGCCATCAATACTGTTACACAAATGCTTGTTTTGCAATGGTTGAGAAGCATATTTTGAAAATCTGAGATGACAGTGTTGTTAACAAAAGGCTAAGCTTGAGAGCTAGCATATTTATTTCATTTCATTTGCGATTTTCATGAATAGTTAACGTTGCGTTATGGTAATGAGCTTGAGTCTGTATTCACGAACCCGGATCCGGGATGGGGAGATCAGAAAGGTTAACTGCATTGCTGAAGAGAAGAACAGCAGATTTTTCCACCTTGCGGGCTCAGGGATTCAAACTGGTGACCTTTCGGCTACTGGCTCAACGCTCTTAACCGCTGGGCTACCTGCCGCATGATTATGTAGTTGATGGGAGATGGTCTTCTAGAATCTACATGATGATGTAGTTGGTGGGAGATGGTCTTCTAGAATCTACATGATGATGTAGTTGGTGGGAGATGGTCTTCTAGAATCTGCACGATGATGTAGTTGGTGGGAGATGGTGTTCTAGAATCTACACGATGATGTAGTTGGTGGGAGATGGTGTTCTAGAATCTACACGATGATGTATTTAACAAGTGTGCAAGACCCTAAATAAGGCAATGTAATGTCAATAACCTGAAAAGCCAGGATCCTAACTAGCAGTCGTAACTGAATGATGCATGTTTATGCGATGCAAGCCAAATAGGTCACATTTTGTGCCAACTCGGATTCATGCCACTTGGAAAACATGAATAGTTGTCTGGTTTGTGCGCCTCTCATCCCCCACCACCAGTGTTTTACCCCCATAAAGACAGGGCCATGTCCAGTAAAACCTGGACGTGTTTCTCTCATTGAGAATGGTGCACGTCCCTCACTGGAGGCAGAAACTAAAAGGCATCTGCATTTCCTGTGCATCATTTTCAAGAGGCTTCGGTGTTAACAGGAGCAATGACGCACTCTCATCCCTGCGTTAGGCAGGTGGACATCTTGTGTGATGAACATCTTGTGTGATGAACATCTTGTGTGATGAACATCTTGTGTGATGAACATCTTGCGTGATGAACATCTTGCGTGATGAACATCTTGCGTGATGAACATCTTGCGTGATGAACATCTTGTGTGATGAACATCTTGTGTGATGAACATCTTGTGTGATGAACATCTTGCGTGATGAACATCTTGCGTGATGAACATCTTGCGTGATGAACATCTTGCGTGATGAACATCTTGCGTGATGAACATCTTGCGTGATGAACATCTTGCGTGATGAACATCTTGTGTGATGAACATCTTGTGTGACATCTTGTGTGACATCTTGTGTGATGAACATCTTGTGTGATGAACATCTTGTGTGATGAACATCTTGCGTGATGAACATCTTGCGTGATGAACATCTTGCGTGATGAACATCTTGCGTGATGAACATCTTGTGTGATGAACATCTTGTGTGACATCTTGTGTGATGAACATCTTGTGTGATGAACATCTTGCGTGATGAACATCTTGCGTGATGAACATCTTGCGTGATGAACATCTTGCGTGATGAACATCTTGCGTGATGAACATCTTGCGTGATGAACATCTTGTGTGATGAACATCTTGTGTGATGAACATCTTGCGTGATGAACATCTTGTGTGATGAACATCTTGCGTGATGAACAACTTGCGTGACGTAGTCAACCAGGCACAGATAGATGGTTTAAAGTGGTTCTGGCTCTATTTTCATAACAAATAAATTACATTTTGCGTTGACAATACGTTCACCTAGAAATTATAGAATTGCCAGTAATAATCACAATTTTAAGCATTTCATTAACTAAATATAATTACATTCAGGCTGCAATGTTATTGGTCAAGCGGGTCTGTAATGGTAGCCTAGATAAGGAGAAGAGAGGACCCAATCAAAAATCTGAGGGAACGGATAAACAAACTGGGGGAACGGAGAAACAAACTGAGGGAACGGATAAACAAACTGGGGGAACGGAGAAACAAACTGAGGGAACGGATAAACAAACTGAGGGAACGGATAAACACACTGAGGGAACGGATAAACAAACTGGGGGAACGGAGAAACAAACTGAGGGAACGGATAAACAAACTGGGGGAACGGAGAAACAAACTGAGGGAACGGATAAACAAACTGAGGGAACGGATAAACACACTGAGGGAACGGATAAACAAACTGGGGGAACGGATAAACAAACTGGGGGAACGGATAAACAAACTGGGGGAACGGATAAACAAACTGGGGGAACGGATAAACAAACTGGAGGAACGGATAAACAAACTGGGGGAACGGATAAACAAACTGGGGGAACGGATAAACAAACTGAGGGAACGGATAAACAAACTGGGGGAACGGATAAACAAACTGGGGGAACGGATAAACACACTGAGGGAACGGATAAACAAACTGAGAGAACGGATAAACACACTGGGGGAACGGATAAACAAACTGGGGGAACGGATAAACACACTGGGGGAACGGATAAACCTGACTGTTTTTTCTTCTTCGCCATCACCCCTAAGGGGCTAATTAGCAAAAAAAATAAAGTAGGTTAGCAAAAAAAAAATACTAAAAAAATGCAACAACAAAACACTTAAAAGTTAAAAACATGTAGCAATGTCTGCAATATTTACAGAGCTCTGTGTCAAGGATTCCTCACGGCACCATGGCAACTACAGAATAATCAGTTAGCTTATTGATGACTCATCATCCCTGACACGCAACAAACGGAGAAAAACATGCCTCCAAGGATCAACAGCGCATTCAAACAACATAACCCAGCCACAGGAGGCTGGTGAAGGGAGGACTGCTCATCATAACGTCCGGAACGGAGCGAATGGAATGGTATCAAACACATGAAAACCATGTTTTTTTTTAATGTATTTGATACCATTCCACTAATTTCGCTCCAGCCATTACCACGAGCCCGTCCTCCTCAATTCAGGTGCCACCAGTCTCCTGTGAACCCAACAATACATAAATATATGTGTCAAGGGTGGTAACGCTGATTCCAACAGAATCTAATAGAATTATGTGATGTGATTATGAGCTGTTAGTGATGCTAGCGTGTCTCGGACTGTCTCTGTGAGTCCATCTCTCTTTTCTTACCTTAGCGTCCAGCCGCAGCGGTGGGAGGAGGACCACGGAGAGAGACAGCAGGAAGAGCACAGAGCTAAAGCTGCAGCTGTTAGTCAGAGGGCCCGACATCCTTCAGGAGAGATGAGGCTGCCCCAACGAGGAGAAAACCAACACTGACTGTCACCCTGTGAGCAAGGAGAGATGAACACAGGAGGGAGGGAGGACACGAGAAAGAGAGGGCGGGGGGAGGAGCTTAGCATACAGAGAGAAGGGGAGGGACATGAGAAAGAGAGGGCGGCGGGAGGAGAGAAAAGGAGAGAGGGATAATGAGAGCACAGAGATGGTGAAGAATACGTGAGGAATATAATAAATGAGTGTCTGAAGAAACACAGATGCTGGATGCCCTATTTGTGTAGGATGGAAACACCATGACAATGCTGTTCCACAGCAGGCAGTGAAATCCATTACGTAGAATCATCGTCTAGACAACCACGAGTCAATCTAATATGTGTACAAGGAGACATACAGCAGATAGGGGAGTGCATGACATCGATAAACGATGAGGAAATGTATGGTTTCGGCGTGCGTGAAAGCTATATTACGGTTTTGACGCCAGGCCTTTGTGAAACTAACAACCACATGTTAAACCACAAACGAGACAGGCACTTCTCTCATGGTTCTGTAAAGGTTCTATAATGGTTCTGTAAAGGTTCTGTGATGTTCTGTAAAGGTTATGTTATGGTTCTGTAAAGGTTCTGTGATGTTCTGTAAAGGTTCTGTGATGTTCTGTAAAGGTTATGTTATGGTTCTGTAAAGGTTCTGTGATGTTCTGTAAAGGTTCTGTGATGTTCTGTAAAGGTTATGTTATGGTTCTGTAAAGGTTCTGTGATATTCTGTAAAGGTTATGTGATGTTCTGTAAAGGTTCTGTGATGTTCTGTAAAAGGTTCTGTGATGTTCTGTAAAGGTTCTGTTATGGTTCTGTAAAGGTTCTGTGATGTTCTGTAAAGGTTCTGTTATGGTTCTGTAAAGGTTATATAATGGTTCTGTAAAGGTTCTATGATGGTTCTGTAAAGGTTCTGTTATGGTTCTGTAAAGGTTCTGTGATGTTCTGTAAAGGTTCTGTGATGTTCTGTAAAGGTTCTGTAAAGGTTATGTGATGTTCTGTAAAGGTTCTGTGATGGTTCTGTAAAGGTTCTGTGATGGTTGATGATTCTGTGAAGATGATGATAAAACTCAACTGAGCCACTACTGCCACCATGTGTCACTATAATATCCAACTGCATACTGCATACTGCATACAAACAGCAAATAACCACAACGTGATTATTAATATTTTATAATTAAGGGCCAATTACATACATTACACCAAATATGCTATAGCTAAAAATAGAGAAAGAGATGGAGAGAAAGAGAGACTGTCATATATATATATATATATACAGTGGGGCAAAAAAGTATTTAGTCAGCCACCAATTGTGCAAGTTCTCCCACTTGAAAAGATGAGGGAGGCCTGTAATTTTCATCATAGGTACACTTCAACTATGACAGACAAAATGAGAAAAAAAATCCAGAAAATCACATTGTAGGATTTTTAATGAATTTATTTGCAATTTATGGTGGAACACAAGTATTTGGTCACCTACAAACAAGCAAGATTTCTGGCTCTCACAGACCTGTAACTTCTTTAAGAGGCTCCTCTGTCCTCCACTCGTTACCTGTATTAATGGCACCTGTTTGAACTTGTTATCAGTATAAAAGACACCTGTCCACAACCTCAAACAGTCACACTCCAAACTCCACTACTAGTTTTTTCCCCTCATCAATCTTCACACAATACCACATAATACGCCATAATGACATCACAATACACCATAATGACATCACAATACGCCATTATGACATCACAATACACCATAATGACATCACAATACTCCATAATGAAACAGTTTAGTTAGATTTTAGAAATGTTTGCAAATATATAAAAAAAAAAGAAATATTACATTTACATTAGTATTCAGACCCTTTACTCAGTACTTTGTTGAAGCACCTTTGGCAGCGATTACAGCCTTGAGTCTTCTTGGGTATGATGCTACAAGTTTGGCACACCTGTATTTGGGGAGTTTCTCTCAAGCTCTGTCAGGTTGGATGGGGAGCGTCACTTCATAGCTATTTTCAGGTCTCCAGAGATTTTCGATCGGGTTCAAGTCCGTGCTCTGACTGGGCCACTCAAGGACATTCAGAGACTTGTCCTGAAGCCATTCATGTGTTGTCTTGGCTGTGTGCTTAGGGTTGTTGTCCTGTTGGAAGGTGAACCTTCTCCCCAGTCTGAGGTCCTGAGCGTTTTTCATCAAGGATCTCTCTGTACTTTGCTCTGTTCATCTTTCCCTCGATCCTGACTAGTCTCCCAGTCCCTGCCGCTGAAAAACATCCCCACAGCATGATGCTGCAGCACCACCATGATGCTGCCACCACCACAGCATGATGCTGCCACCACCACAGCATGATGCTGCCACCAGCGCCAGGTTTCCTTCAAACATTACGCTTGGCATTCATCAGACAAGATAATCTTGTTTCTCATAGTCTGAGTCCTTTAGGTGCCTTTTGGCAAACTCCAAGCTGGCTGTCATGTGCCTTTTACTGAGGAGTGGCTTCTGTCTGGCCACTCTAGCATAAAGGCCTGATTGGTGGAGTGCTGCAGAGAGATTTGGGTTGGCAGGGTAGCCTAGTGGTTAGAGCATTGGACAAGCAGCCGAAAGGTTGCAAGTTCAAATCCCCGAGCTGACACCAATCTACCAATCTGTCATTCTGCTCCTGAACAAGGCAGTTAACCCACATTCCTAAGCCATCATTGAAAATAAGAATTTGTTGTTAAATATATATATGTTTTTTTGAAGAGTGTCCTTCTGGAAGATTCTCCCATCTCCACAGAGAAACTCTGAACGCTTGGCCGGGCTGCCAGCTCGAGGAAGCGTCTTGGTTGTTTCAAACTTCTTCAATTTAAGAATGATGGAGGCCACTGTGTTCTTGGGGACCTTCAATGTAGCAGAAATGTGCCTCGACACAATCCTGTCTCTGAGCTCTATTCCTTAAACCTCATGACTTGGTTTTTGCTCTGACATGCACTGTCAACTGTGGGACCTTATATAGACAGGTGTGTACCTTTCCAAATCATGTCCAATCAATTGAATTTACCACAGGTGGACTCCAATTAAGTTGTAGAAACATCTCAAGGATGATAAATGGAAACAGGATGCACCTGAACTCAATTTTGAGTCTCATAGCAAAGGGTCTGAATACAAATATGAACATTTGTAGAAACCTGTTTTCGCTTGTGTGTAGATTGATGAAGAAATGTCTTAATTTGATCACTTTTAGAATAAGGTTGTGACGTAACAAAAGGTCAAAAGGTCAAAGGCTTTGAATACTTTCCGGATTCACTGTTATTATCACTGTAAGGTAGTAGTTTCCAGATGTACCGGTTTGTGTCAGGGAATAGGAAACGAGTCTAGAACTAGAAATATTGGGTATTCTGAGAACATTGTAACCGTGTTCGACATTTAGGGAATGTTTTCCTAACTCTTAACACAAAAAAAACACGCAAAATAAGTTCTCAATATGTTTTAAAAAAAAAACAGAACAGTACCAGTCAAAAGTTTGGACACATCTACTCATTCAAGGACAGGTTTCTCAGGGACATATAGAGCGGCAGGTAGCCTCGCGGTTAGAGGTCGCTAGTTCAAATCACTGAGCCGACAAGGTGAAAAGAAATCTGTCGATGTGCCCCTGAGCAAGGCACTTAACCCTAATTGTTCCAAGGTTTCTGTTGATAGAGAGGACTGCAGTGTGAAGGTAAGAGGACAGGACGGAGAGAGGAGGAGAGAGGAGAGGACTGGCCAGATGAGAGTGGAGAGGATGGTAAAGGGGAGAAGAGGAAAGAGGAGGGGAGAGGACTGGAGAGAGAGGACTGGAGAGAGGAATGGATAGGAGGGGACTGGGGAGAGGAGGGGAGAGAACTGGATAAAGGAGGGGACTGGAGAGAGGAGGGGAGAGGAGAGGACTGGAGTGAGGAGGGGAAAGGAGAAGACGGGAGAGAGGACAGAGAGAGGAGAGGACTGGAGAGAAATGAGGAGAGAGGAGAGGACGGGAGAGGACTGGAGAGAGATGATGATGATGACTGCTAGCTAAGATTTTGAAAGTCTGATGTTGACATGATCAGTCCAATCAATGCTACGGCAGATATAACGTGATTTGACGTAATTCTATCTGTGGCCAATGACCTTGAGCCTTCTTGGATGGGCACTTATAATGTAACTCTAACCCACAGAGCTTGAATGTTAAAGCTCTCCCCGTAGATTTTGCAGTGACGCAGTGTCCCCATGAGTGACAGAACACTGAGCCAATCACGGAGCGACTAGAGAACATTACCAACCCCTTCGCTCTGTATTTCCCGATGGCTGCCCCTCCACCACAGAAAGCACTGAGCTGAAACACCTGCCTTTTGTAGCTGCTTTACTCAAGAAAACAAAACAAGAGACCATGTTTTTATGCCGCTTTATTAACTCAATGATTAAAAAACAACAACATTGTATATGCAAACGGTTATGTGACACGTATTAATGCTATATCTGGATCAGTATTGGTCTTTTAGGACATTTTTAGGAAATGGCTACTGTTGACATGGATACTGCAACTGTTATGACTGTTTCTATGGAAACGGTTATCGAAGAGCAAGGTCGGCCTCCCTTGGTGTCATGGCAACACATCCCTGGCGGAAACATCAAATCCACATCCATTTCTGGTTAGTACTATAGATTTTAGTTGTAAACCCAACATACCTTCAACTTGAAATAAACCAACCATAAAGTACATTACACTAACCAATGATCAAAGTTGATGAGATGTTGGCCTGTATGAGTGTCTGTATGTTTGTGCTATCATGCAGTCACTCATTGTCATGGCAAACTGGTTAGCTTAACATTGACAATGACAGCAAGAAATGGAGTTGTCAAGGGAACAACAGATTTAGGACCAGGTTAATAAGAGAACAACAGATTTAGGTCCAGGTTGATAAGAGAACAACAGATTTAGGACTAGGTTGATAAGAGAACAACAGATTTAGGTCCAGGTTGATAAGAGAACAACAGATTTAGGACCAGGTTGATAAGAGAACAACAGATTTAGGACCAGGACCAAGAGAACAACAGATTTAGGTCCAGGTTAATAAGAGAACAACAGATTTAGGACCAGGTTGATAAGAGAACAACAGATTTAGGTCCAGGTTAATAAGAGAACAACAGATTTAGGACCAGGTTGATAAGAGAACAACAGATTTAGGACCAGGTTAATAAGAGAACAACAGATTTAGGACCAGGTTAATAAGAGAACAACAGATTTAGGTCCAGGTTGATAAGAGAACAACAGATTTAGGTCCAGGTTGATAAGAGAACAACAGATTTAGGACCAGGTTAATAAGAGAACAACAGATTTAGGACCAGGTTAATAAGAGAACAACAGATTTAGGACCAGGTTAATAAGAGAACAACAGATTTAGGACCAGGTTAATAAGATAACAACAGATTTAGGACCAGGTTGATAAGAGAACAACAGATTTAGGACCAGGTTAATAAGAGAACAACAGATTTAGGTCCAGGTTAATAAGAGAACAACAGATTTAGGTCCAGGTTAATAAGAGAACAACAGATTTAGGTCCAGGTTAATAAGAGAACAACAGATTTAGGACCAGGTTAATAAGAGAACAACAGATTTAGGACCAGGTTGATAAGAGAACAACAGATTTAGGTCCAGGTTAATAAGAGAACAACAGATTTAGGACCAGGTTAATAAGAGAACAACAGATTTAGGACCAGGATAATAAGAGAACAACAGATTTAGGACCAAGTTAATAAGAGAACAACAGATTTAGGACCAGGTTAATAAGAGAACAGATTTAGGACCAGGTTGATAAGAGAACAACAGATTTAGGTCCAGGTTGATAAGAGAACAACAGATTTAGGACCAGGACCAATAGAACAACAGATTTAGGTCCAGGTTGATAAGAGAACAACAGATTTAGGACCAGGTTAATAAGAGAACAACAGATTTAGGTCCAGGTTGATAAGAGAACAACAGATTTAGGACCAGGTTAATAAGAGAACAACAGATTTAGGACCAGGTTAATAAGAGAACAACAGATTTAGGTCCAGGTTGATAAGAGAACAACAGATTTAGGACCAGGTTGATAAGAGAACAACAGATTTAGGACCAGGTTAATAAGAGAACAACAGATTTAGGTCCAGGTTGATAAGAGAACAACAGATTTAGGACCAGGTTAATAAGAGAACAACAGATTTAGGACCAGGTTAATAAGAGAACAACAGATTTAGGTCCAGGTTGATAAGAGAACAACAGATTTAGGACCAGGTTAATAAGAGAACAACAGATTTAGGACCAGGTTAATAAGAGAACAACAGATTTAGGACCAGGTTAATAAGAGAACAACAGATTTAGGACCAGGTTGATAAGAGAACAACAGATTTAGGTCCAGGTTGATAAGAGAACAACAGATTTAGGACCAGGTTGATAAGAGAACAACAGATTTAGGACCAGGTTGATAAGAGAACAACAGATTTAGGACCAGGTTGATAAGAGAACAACAGATTTAGGACCAGGTTGATAAGAGAACAACAGATTTAGGTCCAGGTTAATAAGAGAACAACAGATTTAGGACCAGGTTAATAAGAGAACAACAGATTTAGGTCCAGGTTAATAAGAGAACAACAGATTTAGGACCAGGTTGATAAGAGAACAACAGATTTAGGTCCAGGTTGATAAGAGAACAACAGATTTAGGACCAGGTTAATAAGAGAACAACAGATTTAGGTCCAGGTTAATAAGAGAACAACAGATTTAGGACCAGGACCAAGAGAACAACAGATTTAGGACCAGGTTAATAAGAGAACAACAGATTTAGGACCAGGTTAATAAGAGAACCACAGATTTAGGTCCAGGTTGATAAGAGAACAACAGATTTAGGACCAGGTTGATAAGAGAACAACAGATTTAGGACCAGGTTAATAAGAGAACAACAGATTTAGGACCAGGTTAATAAGAGAACAACAGATTTAAGACCAGGTTAATAAGAGAACAACAGATTTAGGACCAGGTTAATAAGAGAACAACAGATTTAGGACCAGGTTGATAAGAGAACAACAGATTTAGGTCCAGGTTGATAAGAGAACAACAGATTTAGGACCAGGTTGATAAGAGAACAACAGATTTAGGACCAGGTTGATAAGAGAACAACAGATTTAGGACCAGGTTGATAAGAGAACAACAGATTTAGGACCAGGTTGATAAGAGAACAACAGATTTAGGTCCAGGTTAATAAGAGAACAACAGATTTAGGACCAGGTTAATAAGAGAACAACAGATTTAGGTCCAGGTTAATAAGAGAACAACAGATTTAGGACCAGGTTGATAAGAGAACAACAGATTTAGGTCCAGGTTGATAAGAGAACAACAGATTTACGACCAGGTTAATAAGAGAACAACAGATTTAGGTCCAGGTTAATAAGAGAACAACAGATTTAGGACCAGGTTAATAAGAGAACAACAGATTTAGGACCAGGTTAATAAGAGAACCACAGATTTAGGTCCAGGTTAATAAGAGAACAACAGATTTAGGACCAGGTTGATAAGAGAACAACAGATTTAGGACCAGGTTAATAAGAGAACAACAGATTTAGGACCAGGTTGATAAGAGAACAACAGATTTAGGACCAGGTTGATAAGAGAACAACAGATTTAGGACCAGGTTGATAAGAGAACAACAGATTTAGGACCAGGTTAATAAGAGAACAACAGATTTAGGACCAGGTTGATAAGAGAACAACAGATTTAGGACCAGGTTAATAAGAGAACAACAGATTTAGGACCAGGTTAATAAGAGAACAACAGATTTAGGACCAGGTTGATAAGAGAACAACAGATTTAGGACCAGGTTAATAAGAGAACAACAGATTTAGGACCAGGTTGATAAGAGAACAACAGATTAAGGACCAGGTTGATAAGAGAACAACAGATTTAGGACCAGGTTAATAAGAGAACAACAGATTTAGGACCAGGTTAATAAGAGAACAACAGATTTAGGACCAGGTTGATAAGAGAACAACAGATTTAGGACCAGGTTGATAAGAGAACAACAGATTTAGGACCAGGTTGATAAGAGAACAACAGATTTAGGACCAGGTTAATAAGAGAACAACAGATTTAGGACCAGGTTAATAAGATGTCACTGGATTGTTATTTTAAGGCTCAAAACAAAAATACTCATGACAGGGATCAATCCGATCACGTGTTGTAGACAATTTATTTTAAAGGTTCCTGCGTTCGCCGAGATCACATTTACGGTAAACGCTGCATAAGTCCGCTCAATTAGAAATGACCTGTAAAATGACAACGGTGGCTACAACGTGCAACGGGATTGAATAACGACCCCATAGTCTGGAGGACTCAGGAGACTGAGAAGAGGAAGGGGAAAGAAGAATGACAACCGTTCCCATGACAACATCCTCTTTATTGAAAGTTTGATTCCATAGAAGAAAACAACAACATTTGAATGATTATTTTTGGTCAACCTGTTGTTTTCTCCATTGTCATCTTCATCATCATCATCATACAAGAAATACAGCACAACCCAAAGGCATTGAGAGTAACACAGGACACATCAAACACCAACAACAGAGTGTCAGAATAGCATATTTAAGAAAAGAGACACTTACATGGGGCAGAACATTGTGTGAGAGAGAGATAGAGAGAGAGAGAGAGAGAGAGAGAGAGAGAGAGAAAGATAAAGAGAGAGGAAGAGAGAGAGAGAGAAAGAGAGAGAGAGAGAGAGAGAGAGAGATGGAGGGAGGGAGAGGGAGAGGGGGAGGGAGAGAGAGAGAGAGAGGGTGGAGAGACAGAGAGAGAGAGAGGAGTCAGGGAGAGAGAGAGACAGCGAGAGAGAGAGAGAGAGAGAGAGAGAGAGAGAGAGAGAGAGACAGCGAGAGAGACAAAGAGAGAGAGAGAGAGAGAGAGATAGAGAGAGAGGTGTACTGTATTGCTATGGGATAGAAATTAACATAACCATCTGCCCAAACATCATCTCAACGCACAGCTGATTATCTCAGTCTGGGTCACACTCATAACCAACCAACTTGCATAAAATACCAATTTAACATGAACAGGAGGGGCATAGTACTAGATGGAACATTCAACCATGCTTCTCTAGTAGCTCATACTGTATTCCTACTGGGATGCATGGAATTTACTGTATTCCTAGTGGGATGCATGGAATTTACTGTATTCCTACTGGGATGCATGGATTTTACTGTATTCCTACTGGGATGCATGGAATTGACTGTATTCCTAGTGGGATGCATGGAATTGACTGTATTCCTACTGGGATGCATGGAATTTACTGTATTCCTACTGGGATGCATGGATTTTACTGTATTCCTACTGGGATGCATGGAATTGACTGTATTCCTACTGGGATGCATGAAATTTACTGTATTCCTAGTGGGATGCATGGATTTTACTGTATTCCTAGTGGGATGCATGGAATTTACTGTATTCCTACTGGGATGCATGGAATTTACTGTATTCCTAGTGGGATGCATGGAATTTACTGTATTCCTACTGGGATGCATGGAATTTACTGTATTCCTACTGGGATGCATGGAATTTACTGTATTCCTACTGGGATGTATGGAATTTACTGTATTCCTACTGGAATGTATGGACTTTACTGTATTCCTACTGGGATGCATGGACTTTACGTGTTCAACACAGTTCTCATAGCTTTAGACTGAGGAAAGAAACCTATTGGTCTACTGTTCGATTTATTTCACTGTGAGAGATAGAGTGAGAGATAGAGTGAGAGATAGAGTGAGAGATAGAGTGAGCGATAGAGTGAGAGATAGAGTGAGAGATAGAGTGAGAGATAGAGTGAGCGATAGAGTGAGAGATAGAGTGAGAGATAGAGTGAGAGATAGAGTGAGAGATGGAGTGAGAGATAGAGTGAGAGATAGAGTGAGAGATGGAGTGAGAGATAGAGTGAGAGATGGAGTGAGAGATAGAGTGAGAGATAGAGTGAGAGATAGAGTGAGAGATAGAGTGAGAGATAGAGTGAGAGATAGAGTGAGAGATAGAGTGACAAAACCAAGCGAGAACACAACAGAACAAGCAGATGAATAAAATACAATTGTAACGAAACATATATTTTTAAGTTGTTGCACGGAGGAGGAATTGGAGTTTGTCAGAATTATTGTTTACGAATGATTTATTTACTAAACTCTGAATCTGAACATTAGAATAGTTCCATACATAACATTACAAAATGTTTGTCTATTTAGTTGTTCATAGTGATATCTATACAGCACATACGTTCTCTCAACAATCTAATATTACTATTGTCAACATTATAATCCATTTTTAAATAGATGTGTTTTTTATAATAACATTTTCCATATGGTACTATGTTCAAGTTTATATTCATATGTACTCTTTTTTTTCACCACAATAACTAACATCTAATCTCTCCCCCTCCCTGTTCCCTCACTTCTTTTTGTTTAGGTAACTCTCCCCCCGTCCCCCATTTACTCAGCACACAGATAGATGCGCAAACAGACACACAGGAAGGAGTGCGGCATTGTGGGTACTGTAGTTTCCAGGCACCACACTCCTCCCCCCGTCACTCTGCTGACTCTCTGTGGAGAGGAAAAGAAGACAGGAAACATTAAGAGAGAGGGGTGTTTTAAATCTGACCCTACGAGGTCCGCTGTACTGTTCTACCTGATAACTAATTGCATCCACCGGTGTCCCAGGTCTAAATCAGTGTCTGATTACAGGAGAACAATGGGAGAGAGAGAAAAAAGCAGTGGCACTGGCTTGTAGGTCCAGATTGTGAATTTGAGAGTTAAAGGAGATGAGCTGCAACGCCACCAACACTCCATTCTAACCTCCTGTTGCTCCTGACTGAGTGGAACTAAACACGTGGAGGTAGTGAACAAAACTAAATAATGGAGAATCCTATTTGGGTTCACATACAGTATATATTTATTATGCTAAAGCTTTAAATGAAAACCAAATCAACTGAGTTTAAAGTAAAAAAAATAAATCAATATATATATATATGAATATATAATAATATAATATATAAAATAAATATAAAATATTCTTCATAACATCTCATAATAATTCCTCATAATATCAGTAAGGCTGTCTAATAAAATATATTAAAGTAAAATAATTATAATAAAATAACAATGTGAAAACAATATAATGTGACTCGCCAGCCGTCAGCCGCCTCCACACTTCCTATTTCCTCCTCCCCCTCACATCTGATTGGCGAAGGAGGTGGGTGTGTGTCCATACTCTCCGCCCTCCTGGTTGTAGCCCTGCTGCTGGTTGTATTCTGGCTTGTAGTCCCCCTGGGCGCTGGCGTAAGGGTCCTGCTCGTACCCCGCCTGCTGGCCGTACGAGTCTGGGGCGGGCTGCTTCTCCTGGGGAGGAGGGGCGCGCATGAAGGGGGCGATGATGCCGGTCTCCTTAAAGACGAACCACAGGTTTCCTCCCCACAAGACCAGGTTCATGAAGCCAAAACACTTGTGGGAGAGAGAGAGAGAGAGAGAGGCAGAGAGCGATAGGCAGAGAGAGAGAGACAGAGAGAGAAAGAGAGAGAGAGAGAGAGAGAGAGAGAGAGAGAGAGGTAGAGAGAGAGAGGCAGAGAGAGAGAGAGGCAAAGACAGAAAGAAGTAGAGAGAGACAGAAAGAAAGGGAGGCAGAGAGAGAGAGAGAGAGAGAGAGAGAAAGAAAGAGTGAGAGCGGGGGTCAGTTATATTACTATTAGATATATAAGACTAGATATGTGGGGGACGGGGACATTCTGAAATTGCATTTTTGTGCCCCCCAGTTTTATAATTGGAATGCGATACACAACGAGGCAACGGTGTGCTTTAGGACCATGCGGACGCCTCCAAGCAGTCGGGGAAGCTGTTTGGAGTGTTTATCCGACTGGATAAAAATAATAATAAAAATAAGTTACGTCCCCCCCAATTCTAAAACCAATGTTGCGACCCTGGGTCTAGATACTGGATGGGAAGGAGAGGAAGGGAGGAGAGGAAGGGAGGAGAGGAAGAGAGGAGAGGAAGGGAGGAGAGGAAGGGAGAGAGAGGAAGGGAGAGAGAAAGAGGAAGGGAGAGAGAGAGGAAGGGAGGAGAGGAAGAGAGAGAGAGGAAGGGAGGAGAGGACAGGAGGAGAGGAAGAGAGAGAGGAAGGGAGAGAGAGGAAGGGAGGAGAAGATGGGAGGAGAGGAAGAGAGGAGAGGACGGGAGGAGAGGAAGGGAGGAGAGGAAGAGAGGAGAGGAAGGGAGGAGAGGAAGAGAGGATAGGAAGGGAGGAGAGGAAGAGAGAGAGGAAGGAAGAGAGAGAGGAAGGGAGGAGAGGAAGAGAGGAAACGTAGGGAGGAGAGGAAGGTAGTAGAGGAAGGGAGGAGAGGAAGAGAGGAGTGGAAGAGAGAGAGGAAGGGAGAGAGAGGAAGGGAGAGAGAGAGGAAGGGAGGAGAGGAAGCGAGGAAACGTAGGGAGGAGAGGAAGAGAGGAGAGGAAGAGACATAGGAAGGGAGGAGAGGAAGGGAGGGGAGGAGAGGCAAGGACAAGGGGAGATCTCTCATGACATTAACAGGGATCCAGGGAGATCTCTCATGACATTAACAGGGATCCAGGGAGATCTCTCAGGACATTAACAAGGATCCAGGGAGATCTCTCAGGACATTAACAAGGATCCAGGGAGATCTCTCAGGACATTAACAAGGATCCAGGGAGATCTCTCATGACATTAACAAGGATCCAGGGAGATCTCTCAGGACATTAACAAGGATCCAGGGAGATCTCTCAGGACATTAACAAGGATCCAGGGAGATCTCTCATGACGTTAATAAGGCTCCAGGGAGATCTCTCAGGACATTAACAAGGATCCAGGGAGATCTCTCATGACGTTAACAAGGATCCAGGGAGATCTCTCATGACGTTAACAAGGCTCCAGGGAGATCTCTCAGGACATTAACAAGGATCCAGGGAGATCTCTCATGACGTTAACAAGGATCCAGGGAGATCTCTCATGACGTTAACAAGGATCCAGGGAGATCTCTCAGGACATTAACAAGGATCCAGGGAGATCTCTCAGGACATTAACAAGGATCCAGGGAGATCTCTCATGACGTTAACAGGGATCCAGGGAGATCTCTCAGGACATTAACAAGGCTCCAGGATCCAGGGAGATCTCTCATTACGTTAACAAGGATCCAGGGAGATCTCTCAGGACATTAAGAAGGATCCAGGGAGATCTCTCATGACGTTAACAGGGATCCAGGGAGATCTCTCAGGACATTAACAGGGATCCAGGATCCAGGGAGATCTCTCATGATGTTAACAAGGATCCAGGGAGATCTTTCAGGACATTAACAACGATCCAGGATCCAGGGAGATCTCTCATGACGTTAACAAGGATCCAGGGAGATCTCTCAGGACATTAACAGGGATCCAGGATCCAGGGAGATCTCTCATGACGTTAACAAGGATCCAGGGAGATCTCTCAGGACATTAACAAGGATCCAGGATCCAGGGAGATCTCTCATGACGTTAACAAGGATCCAGGGATATCTCAAAGGACATTAACAGGGATCCAGGGAGATCTCTCAGGACATTAACAAGGATCCAGGGAGATCTCTCAGGACATTAACAGGGATCCAGGGAGATCTCTCATGACATTAACAAGGATCCAGGGAGATCTCCCAGGAAATTAACAGGGATCCAGGATCCAGGGAGATCTCTCAGGACATTAACAAGGATCCAGGGAGATCTCTCAGGACATTAACAGGGATCCAGGATCCATGGAGATCTCTCAGGACATTAACAAGGATCCAGGGAGATCTCTCAGGACATTAACAAGGATCCAGGGAGAGCTCTCATGACGTTAACAAGGATCCAGGATCCAGGGAGATCTCTCATGACATTAACAAGGATCCAGGATCCAGGGAGATCTCTCATGACATTAACAAGGATCCAGGGAGATCAAAAAGACATGGGAGAAGTCAACAGTGATTGATTGCAGATCAATCATTAATATCTCACTTCAATTAATATAATGTAAGATCTCTGTTACAATGAATGCCTATGGAAAGGTATTGCTTTGACAGAGTGATCGCCCACCGGAACTATTAATAAGTAGACAATATTATTGTAATGCAACCGAACACAGCAGAGACACTCACATTGTAAAATCCCTGCTACAATAAACTGTTATAGTGAGCCAAAGCAGACACTCACAACGGAGGTGTTGAGTCCAGACATGACAGGGTCGTGAACTTCACGACAGAGGTTCCCCTCCTCATCGCAGGCTGAGATCATATCCACCACCTTCTCAGGGTCCGTGGATGCCTTGACATCCGACAGGCCCTTAGCCCACGCAGCGGAGCTGACCAACCACATGAAGGTGAACACACACGTCACGCCAAAATCCTGCGGTAAACGGGGAATGAGAGATCAAACTCATAGAATGACATATTGAACACCTGACCAAGATGGCCACCGTTATCCTTCTAGAGCTATGCAGTTCTATGACATCAGACCCTTTATAGAACACCTGACCAAGATGGCCACCGTTATCCTTCTAGAGCTATGCAAGTCTATGACATCCTTCCCTTTATAGAACACCTGACCAAGATGGCCACCGTTATCCTTCTAGAGCTATGCGGGCTATGACATCAGATCCTCAAGAGAACACCTGACCAAGATGGGTGGGGTAGGGGTAGGGGGTGGGGTAGGGGACGGGGTGGGGTGGGGTAGGGGGTGGGGTAGGGGTGGGGTGGGGTAGGGGTAGGGGGTGGGGTGGGGTAGGGGTAGGGGGCGGGGTAGGGGGTGGCGAACTTGACGATGTTACCACGACTTGCGGGCAGAACAATAACGACAAAGACGGTATAGACACTGAACACAAACATTTGCAACAATTACAGTTCATATGAGGAAATCTATTGAAATACATTCATTAAGCCCTAATCCATGGATTTCACATGACTGAGAATACAGATATACATCTGTTAGTCGCTGATACCTTTTAAAAAAGGTAGGGGCGTGGATCACAAAACCAGTCAGTATCTGGTGTGACCACCGTTTGCCTCATGCAGCGTGACACATCTCCTTCGCATACAGTTGATCAGGCTGTTGATTGTGGCCTGTGGAAACTTGTGGAATGTTGTCCCACTCCTCTTCAATGGTTGTGTGAAGTTGCTGGGAACTGGAACACCCTGTGTTACACGTTGATCCAGAGCATCCCAAACATGCTCAATGGGTGACATATCTTATGGGTATACAGGCCATGGAAGAACGGAGACATTTTCAGCATCCAGGAATTGTGTACAGATCCTTGCGACATGGGGCCGTGCATTATCATGCTGAAACATGAGGTGATGGCGGCGGATGAATGGCACGACAATGGGCCTCAGGATCTCGTCATGATTTCTCTGTGCATTAAAAATTGCCATCGATAAAATGCAATTGTGTGAATTTTCCGTAGCTTATGCCAGTCCATAGCACAGGAGGCTGAGAAAGGCTCATAATAATATCCGGAACGGAGCAAATGGAATGGTAGCAAACACCTGGAAACCATGGAAACCATGTGTTTGATGTATTTGATACCATTCCACCTATTCCGCTCCAGGCATTACCACGAGCCCGCTCTCCCCAATTAAGATGCCACCAACCTCCTGTGGCCCATACCATAAACCCACCATGGGGCTCTCTGTTCACAACACTGACATCAGCAAACCGCTCGCCCACACAACGCCATACACGCTGTCTGCCATCTGCCCGGCACAGTTGAAACAGGGATTCATCCGTGAAGAGTACACTTCTCCAGTGTGCCAGTGGCCATCGAAGGTGAGCATTTGCCCTCTGAATTTGGTTACAACACCGAGCTGCGGTCAGGTCACGACCCTGGTGAGGATGACAAGCACACAGATGAGAGTCCCAGTGACTGTTTCTGGAAGTTTCTGCAGAAATTCTTTGATTGTGAAAACCCACAGTTTCAACAGCTGTCCGGGAAGCTGGTTTCAGATGATCCGCAGGTGAAGAAGCCGGATGTGAAGGTCCTGGGCCAAATTCTCTAAACTGACATTGGAGGCGGCTTATGGTAGAGAAATTAACATTAAGTTCTCTGGCAACAGCTCTGTTGGACATTCCTGCAGTGAACATGCCAATTGCAATCTCCCTCAACTTGAGACTTCTGTGGCATTGTGTTGTGTGACAAAACTGCACATTTTAGAGTGGCCCAGCACAAGGTTTACTTGTGTAATGATCACGCTGTTTAATCAGCTTCCTGATATGCCACACCTGTCAGGTGGTTGGATTATCTTGGCAAAGGAGAAATACTCAGTAACAGGGATGTAAACACATTTTTGCACAACATTTTAGAGAAATAAGTTTTTTTTAAAACTTTTTCTTCCCAACTTCATGGTATCCAATTGTTAGTAGTTACTATCTCATCGCTACAACTCCAATACCGGCTCAGGAGAGACGAAGGTCTGGTTAACCTTGGTTAGCGTGCACTGCGCCCGGCACGCCACAGGAGTCGCTAGTGCGCGATGAGACAAGGATAACCCTCCCTAGCCCGGACGATGCTAGGCCAATTGTCCTCCCGGTCGTGGCCGGCTGCGACAGAGCCTGGGCGAGCGCCTCAGTGCAGTGCCTTAGACCACTGCGCCACCCGGGAGGCCAAATAAGCTTTTTTTTTGTGCTTATTTCAAACATGGGACCAACACTGTTGCGTTTATATATTTTTTCAGTATATATATTTAAAAACAAATTCATTCACCACCCAAAGGGCACCTGGTGAATGGGAGTGCAAGGGGCAGCAGCTCTTATCTGTCTTGTCTTATCATGCCTGTACACACTATTCCCTTGGGACTCTCCCCCACTCACGATGAGTGGTCCCTTGTTGTTCTCTCGGTACTTCTCCAGGGCGAAGACGTAGACGCTGAGCGCAGCCATGGAGTAGAGGAAGGCAAACACACCGATGGTGACGAAGAACTCTGCTGAGGAAGAGTAGTCACCAACCAGGAAGAGACGCTCGGGTGGACCCCCTTTACAGGTTGGGGCGTCAAAGTATACTTGATGAAGCCTGAAGAAAGAGAGGAGCAGGAGGATAGTCACGGACCTTGTGATATGGAATAGTGTTTTGGAGGAAGTTCCATCATTAACCATACTCGCATGATGAACAATCCTTGAGTCTATAAGTCAGCAGGCCATAACAGTCCTGTTCCTGATCAACAGAGAGAACAGAGAAACCTTGACTAACCTGAAAGGATACTCAAATTCCACCCATATACTCAGGTCGCTCTCGGTCCTGTTTTTACACTCCACACTCATCTTGAACATCCCGGAGTAACTCCCACATGTTGAGAATGCAAAGATGGCAAAGATCTGCAGGAAAGGAGAGAATAGAAGAGATAAGAGGATAGGAGAGGAGGAGTGAAGAAAATAGAGAAGGAAAGGAGAGGCGACGCGAGGAGAGGAGAGGAGAGGCGAGGCGAGGAGAGGAGAGGAGAGGAGAGGAGAGGAGAGGAGAGATAAGAAGAGGATAGGAGAAGAGAGGAGAGAAGAGAGAAGAAGAGGATAGGAGAGGAGAGAAGAGAGAAGAAGAGGATAGGAGAGGAGAGAAGAGAGAAGAAGAGGATAGGAGAGGAGAGAAGAGAGAAGGGAAGAGAGAAGAAGAGGATAGGAGAGGAGAGAAGAGAGAAGAAGAGAATAGGAGAGGAGAGAGAAGAAGCGGATAGGAGAGGAGAGGAGAAAGAAGAAGAGGATAGGAGGAGAGAGAAGAAGAGGATAGGAGAGGAAAGAGAAGAAGAGGATAGAAGAGGAGAGGAGAGGAGAGAAGAGAGAAGAAGAGGAGGGAAGAGAAAAGAGAAGAAGAGGAGAGGAGAGGAGGAAAGAGAGAAGAAGATGAGGAGAGGGGAAGAGAAGAAAAACTCAGGGCCAGGAGAATAAAGAATAACAGTGTGATTTCAACACTCAGAGACACTGAGGGACTGATATGTGCAGTGTGAAAGCCAAGTTAACACTCTCCAAGTTCAACACACTTCAATTCATTTGAAAGTTATGGTTGACTAATTGACAATAAAACTCACAAACAAGGGATCAACAACACCACACAACACAAAAAAACATGCCTTCACAAGTACAACTGTCTCTTTCACTTTTGATTCTAACATAAACTCAGCAAAAAAAGAAATGTCCTCTCACTGTCAACTGCGTTTATTTTCAGCAAACTTTAATTAACATCTGTAAATGTTTGTATGAACATAACAAGATTCAACAACTGGGACATAAACTGAACAAGTTCCACAGACATGTGACTAACAGAAATGTAATAATGTATCCCTGAAAAAAGGGGGGGTTCAAAATTAAAAGTAACAGTCAGTATCTGCTGTGGCCACCAGCTGCATTAAGTACTGCAGTGCATCTTCTCCCCATGGACTGCACCAGATTTGCCAGTTCTTGCTGTGAGATGTTACCCCACTCTTCCACCAAGGCACCTGCAAGTTCACGGACATTTCTGGGGGGAATGGCCCTAGCCCTCACCCTCCGATTCAACAGGTCCCAGACGTGCTCAATGGGATTGAGATCCGGGCTCTTCTCTGTCCATGGCAGAACACTGACATTCCTGTCTTGTAGGAAATCGCGCACAGAACAAGCAGTATGGCTGGTGGCATTGTCATGCTGGAGGGTCATGTCAGCATGAGCCTGTAGGATACCACATGAGGGAGGAGGAAGTCTTCCCTGTAACGCACAGCGTTGAGATTGCCTGCAATGACAACAGGCTCAGTGTGATGATGCTGTGACACACCGCCCCAGACCATGACGGACCCTGCACCTCCAAATCGATCCCGCTCCAGAGTACAGGCCTCGGTGTAACGTGCAATCCAAGATGGCGTAGCAGTGCAGACGTGTTTTGTCGTTGTCCTGTGTAAATATTTTTTTGTTGTTTTTGTATATATTTCAATATTTTTCAATATCTTTTCCATTTTAAAATTCAATATACCTTCCGGCAACCCGCCTCACCCAATGTGCTATTTTTAGACCTTATAGCTAGAACCTCCATCAGAAGCTAGCCACCAGATGCTAACCAGCTAATTAGCTACTAGCTATTTAGTCATTGTTAGCCACTCTTAGCGGCCTTTACCTTTAGCTCAGACACCAGCCGCTTTTAGCCTGGATAATACCCGCCAGTCTGCACAGAGCGATATCAACGGGACGGCTTTTCTCCACTACATCACCAGATTCCTGCCGTAAGCGCTGGACCATTACTCCAGATCATCGCAGCTAGCTAGCTGCCCCGAAGCTAGCCTTCAGCCAGGCCCATTCTCCCAGCCTGCTCAGTGGACACTATGATCACTCGGCTACACAGCTGATGCCTCCCAGACTCTTCACTAACACGACTAGAAGCCACTACATCACCGGATTCCTGCCGTAAGCTCTGGGCCTTTGCATCGGATCATCGCAGCTAGCTAGCTGCTACCGAGTGGCTATAGTGGCTAACACCCTTTTCCGAAGCTAGCACCAGTTAGCCTCGAGCCAGGCGCATCTCCCGGCTAGCAAACAAAATGACTCCAGCTACAATACCTCTTTTGCCAATTGGCCTGGACCCTTTGTCGACACGGAGCCCTGCCGATCCGTCACGACTAGTCTGCCAACGTAACTCCGTCTGATGTGTCCTCAACCGGCCTTTGTCGGACGTCGGTGAAGTAGCTTCTGCTAGCCCCAGCCTGCTAACTTTATGAACACTGTGTCTCCCACATGCCTAGCGTAGTAACGACTACCCAGCGGCTTCCCTGTTTCATCTACTGCTGACCCCTGGACCCTATGATCACTTGGCCACATAGCTGATGCCTGCTGGACTGTTCATTAATCACAGTACTCCATTTTTGTTTATTTTGTTTATCTGTCGGCCGCAGCCTCGAACTCAGGCCCTGTGTGTAGTTAACCAACCCTCTCTGTCCATTCATCACCATTTTACCTGTGTGTTGTCTTAGCTGATTAGCTGTTGTTGTCTTTCCCATTGTTGTCTTAGCTAGCTCTCCCAATCAACACCTGTGATTGCTTTATGCCTCGCTTTATGTCTCTCTCTAATGTCAATATGCCTTGAATACTGTTGTTTAGGGTAGTTATCATTGTTTTATTTTACTGGGGAGCCCCTAGTCCCACTCAACATGGCTCAGAGGGCTCTTTTGTCCCACCTCCCACACATGCAGTGACCTCACCCAGCATAACTACTGCCTCCAGAGATGCAACCTCTCTTATCGCCACTCAATGCCTAGGTTTACCTCCACTGTACCTGCACCCCACCATACCCCTGTCTGCACATTATGCTCTGAATCGATTCTACCATGTCCAGAAATCTGCTCCTTTTATTCTCTGCCCCAACGCACTAGACGACCAGTTTCGATAGCCTTTAGCCGTACCCTCATCCTACTCCTCCTCTGTTCCTCTAGTGATGTAGAGGTTAACCCAGGCCCTGTGTGTCCCCAGGCGCTCTCATTGGTTGACTTCTGTAACCGTAAAAGCCTTGGGTTCACGCATGTTAACATCAGAAGCCTACTCCCTAAGTTTGTTTTACTCACTGCTTTAGCACACTCTGCCAACCCTGATGTCCTTGCCGTGTCTGAATCCTGGCTTAGGAAGGCCACCAAATATTCTGAGATTTCCATCCCCAACTACAAAGAGAGGAGTTGCAATCTACTGCAGAGATGGCCTGCAAAGTTCTGTCATACTTTCCAGGTCTATGCCGAAACAGTTTGAGCTTCTATTTAAAAAAATGAATCTCTCCAGAAATAAGTCTCTCACTGATGTCGCCTGTTATAGGCCCCCCTCAGTTCCCAGCTGTGCCCTGGACACCATATGTTAATTGATTGCCCCCCCATCTATCTTCAGAGTTCGTTCTGTTAGGTGACCTAAACTGGGATAACCGGCCATCCTACAATCTAAGCTAGATGCCCTCAATCTCACACAAACCCACCAGGTACAACCCTAAGTCCGTAATCAAGGAACCTACCAGGTAAAACCCTAAATCCGTAAACATGGGCACCCTCATAGATATTATCCTGACCAACTTGCCCTCTAAATACACCTCTGCTGTCTTCAACCAGGATTTCAGCGATCACTGACTCATTGCCTGCATCCATTATGGGTCCGCGGTCAAATGACCAGCCCTCATCACTGTCAAACACTCCCTAAAACACTTCTGTGAGAGGGCCTTTCTAATCAACCTGGCCCGGGTATCCTGGAAGGATATTGACCTCATCCCGTCAGTAGAGGATGCCTGGTTGTTCTTTAAAAGCGATTTCCTCACCATCTTAAATAAGCATGCCCCATTAAAAAAAAATTGAACTAAGAACAGATATAGCCCGTGGTTCACTCCAGATGTGACTGCCCTCGACCAGCACAAAAACATCCTGTGGCAGACTGCAATAGCATCAAATAGTCCCCGCGATATGCAACTTTTTAGGGAAGTCAGGAACCAATATACACAGTCAGAAAACTTAAGGCTAGCTTTTTCAAACATAAATTTGCATCCTGCAGCACTAATTCCATAAAGTTCTGGGTACTGTAAAGTCCATGGAGAATAAGAGCACCTCCTTCTGTGACACTGTAAAGTCCATGGAGAATAAGAGCACCTCCTTCTGGGACACTGTAAAGTCCATGGAAAATAAGAGCACCTCCTCCTGGGACACTGTAAAGTCCATGCTAGCTCTGAGGCTAGGAAACAATGTCACCACTGATAAATCCACGATAATCGAAAGTTTCAAGAAGCATTTCTCTACGGCTGGCCATGCTTTACTCCTGGCTACCCCAAACCCGGCCAACAGCTCCGCACCCCCTGCAGCTACTTGCCCAAGCCTCCCCAGCTTCTCCTTCACCTAAATCCAGATAGCAGATGTTCTGAAAGAGCTGCAAAACCTGGACCCGTACAAATCAGCTGGGCTAGACAATCTGGACCCTCTCTTTCTAAAATTATCCGCTGCCATTGTTGCCACCCCTATTATTAGTCTGTTCAACCTCTCTTTCGTATCGTCCGATATTCATAAAGATGGGAAAGCTGCCGCGGTCGTCCCCCTCTTCAAAGGGGGGACACTTTAGACCCAAACTGTTACCGACCTATATCTATCCTAGCCTGTCTTTCTAAAGTCTTCGAAAGCCAAGTTAAAAAACAGATCACTGACCATTTCAAATCCCACCGTACCTTCTCCGCTGTGCAATCTGGTTTCCGAGCTGGTCACGGGTGCACCTCAGCTACACTCAATGTACTAAACAATATCATAACCGCCATCGATAAAAGACAATACTGTGCAGCCGTCTTCATCGACCTGGCCAAGGCTTTTGACTCTGTCAATCACAACATTCTTATCGGCAGACTCGACAGCCTTGGTTTCTCAAATGACTGCCTCGCCTGGATCACCAACTACTTCTCAGATAGAGTTCAGTGTGTCAAATCGGAGGGCCTGTTGTCCGGACCAACAATTATCGGGCCGACTCTCTTCTTTGTACACATCAATGATGTCGCTCTTCCTGCGGGTGATTCCTTGATCCACCTCTACGCAGACGAGACCATTCTGTACACATCTGGCCCTTCTTTCTCTATACTTCTGGCCATTCTTTGGACACTGTGTTAACTAACCTCCAAACGAGCTTCAATGCCATACAACTCTCCTTCCGTGGCCTCCAACTGCTCTTAAATACGAGTAAAACTAAATGCATGCTCTTCAACCGATCGCTGCCCGCATCCACCCGCCCGACTAGCATCACTACTCTGGAAGGTTCTGACTTAGAATATGTGGACAACTACAAATACCTAGGTGTCTGGCTAGACTGTAAACTCTCCTTCCAGACTCATATTAGGCATCTCCAATCCAAAATTAAATCTAGAATTGGCTTCCTATTTCGCAACAAAGCATCCTTCACTAACGCTGCCAAACATACCCTCGTAAAACTGACTATCCTACCAATCCTCGACTTCGGCGATGTCATTTACAAAATAGCCTCCAACACTCTACTCAGCAAACTGGATGCAGTCTATCACAGTGCCATCCATTTTGTCACCAAAGCCCCATATACCACCCACCACTGCGACCTGTATGCTCTCATCGGCTGGCCCTCACTACATATTCGTCGCCAGACCCACTGGCTCGAGGTCCTCTATAAGTCTTTGCTAGGTAAAGCTCCGCCTTATCTCAGCTCACTGGTCACTATAACAACACCCACCCGTAGCACGTGCTCCAACAGGTATATTGCGCTGGTCATCCCCAAAGCCAACACTTACTTTGTCCGCCTTTCCTTCCAGTTCTCTGCGGCCAATGGCTGGAACGAATTGCAAAAATCGCTGAAGTTGGAGACTTATATCTCCCTCACTAACTTTAAGCATCAGCTGTCTGAGCAGCTTACCGATCGCTGTACCTGTACATAGCCCATCTGTAAATAGCCCATCCAACTATCTACCACATATTGTTTTTATTAACTTTGCTGCTCTTTTGCACACCAGTATTTCTACTTGCACATCATCATCTGCTCATCTATCACTCCAGTGTTAATTTGCTAAATTGTAATTACTTCGCTCCTATGGCCTATTTATTGCCTTACCTCCTTACTCCATTTGCACACACTGTATATAGATTTTTCTATTGTGTTATTGACTGTACTTTATCCCACGTGTAACTCTGTGTTGTTGTTTTTTGTCGCACTGCTTTGCTTTATCTTGGCCAGGTTGCAGTTGTAAATGAGAACTTGTTCTCAACTGGCCTACCTGGTTAAATAAAGGTGAAATAAATGTTGTTTTTTAATCCTTTGACGATAAATGCGAATCTAACCATCACCCCTGGTGAGACAAAACCGTGACTCATCAGTGAAGAGCACTTTTTGCCAATCCTGTCTGGTCCAGCGACGGTGGGTTTGTGCCCATAGGCGAAGTTGTTGCTGGTGATTTCTGGTGAGGACCTGCCTTACAACAGGCCTACAAGCCCTCAGTCCAGTCTCTCTCAGCCTATTGCGGACAGTCTGAGCACTGATGGAGGGATTGTGCGTTCCTAGTGTAACTCGGGCAGTTGTTGTTGCCATCCTGTACCTGTCCCGCAGGTGTGATGTTTGGATGTACCGATCCTGTGCAGGTGTTGTTACACGTGGTCTGCCACTGCGAGGACGATCAGCTGTCCGTCCTGTCTCCCTGTAGCGCTGTCTTAGGCGTCTCACAGTACGGTCATTGAAATGTATTGCCCTGGCCACATCTGCAGTAATCCACCTCATGGTAAAGTATTCAACCGTGTAGTAAAGTAATCAACCTAGTAGTAAAGTAATCAACCCTGTAGTAAAGTAATCAACCCTGTAGTAAAGTAATCAACCTTGTAGTAAAGTAATCAACCCTGTAGTAAAGTAATCAACCCTGTGGTAAAGTAATCAACCTTGCAGTAAAGTAATCAACCTTGTAGCAAAGTAATCAACCTTGTAGTAAAGTAATCAACATTGTAGTAAAGTAATCAACCTTGCAGTAAAGTAATCCACCTTGTAGTAAAGTAATCAAGTAGTAAAGTAATCAACCTTGCAGTAAAGTAATCAACATTGTAGTAAAGTAATCAACCTTGTAGTAAAGTAATCAACCTTGCAGTAAAGTAATCAACCTTGCAGTAAAGTAATCAACCTTGCAGTAAAGTAATCAGCCTTGTAGTAAAGTAATCAAGTAGTAAAGCAATCAACCCTGCAGTAAAGTAATCAACCTTGCAGTAAAGTAATCAACCTTGTAGTAAAGTAGTAAAGTAATCAACCTTGCAGTAAAGTAATCAACCCTGTAGTAAAGTAATCAACCTTGCAGTGAAGTAATCAACCTTGCAGTAAAGTAATCAACCCTGTAGTAAAGTAATCAACCTTGCAGTGAAGTAATCAACATTGTAGTAAAGTAGTAAAGTAATCAACCTTGCAGTAAAGTAATCAACCTTGTAAAGTAATCAACCTTGAAGTAAAGTAATCAACCTTGAAGTAAAGTAATCAACCTTGTAGTAAAGTAATCAACCCTGTAGTAAAGTAATCAACCTTGCAGTAAAGTAATCAACCTTGTAGTAAAGTGATCAACCTTGTAGTAAAGTAATCAACCTTGTAGTAAAGTAATCAACCTTGTAGTAAAGTAATCAACCCTGTAGTAAAGTAATCAACCTTGTAGTAAAGTGATCAACCTTGCAGTAAAGTAATCAACCTTGAAGTAAAGTAATCAACCTTGTAGTAAAGTGATCAACCTTGTAGTAAAGTGATCAACCTTGTAGTAAAGTAATCAACCCTGTAGTAAAGTAATCAACCTTGTAGTAAAGTAATCAACCCTGTAGTAAAGTAATCAACCTTGTAGTAAAGTGATCAACCTTGCAGTAAAGTAATTAACCTTGTAGTAAAGTAATCAACCTTGTAGTAAAGTAATCAACCTTGTAGTAAAGTAATCAACCCTGTAGTAAAGTAATCAACCTTGTAGTAAAGTAATCAACCCTGTAGTAAAGTAATCAACCTTGTAGTAAAGTGATCAACCTTGCAGTAAAGTAATCAACCTTGTAGTAAAGTAATCAACCTTGTAGTAAAGTAATCAACCTTGTAGTAAAGTAATCAACCCTGTAGTAAAGTAATCAACCTTGTAGTAAAGTAATTAACCTTGTAGTAAAGTAATCAACCCTGTAGTAAAGTAATCAACCTTGTAGTAAAGTAATTAACCTTGTAGTAAAGTAATCAACCTTGTAGTAAAGTGATCAACCTTGCAGTAAAGTAATCAACCTTGTACTGTAATAGGAGGAAGAAATGTATTCATGAAAACAAACCCACTGGGCACCTCAAACCCACTGGGCACCTCAAACCCACTGGGCACACAATGGTTGAATCAATTATGTTTCCACCTCATTTCAATGCCATCTGTCTGTCTACTGGTGTGTGTGTGTGTGTGTGTGTGTGTGTGTCTGTGTGTGTGTGTGTGTGTGTGTGTGTGTGTGTGTGTGCGTGCGTGCGTGTGTGTGTCTGTGTGTACATGCTTGTGTGGGAGGGGCAACAGCCTGGGGGCCACTCACGACTCCAAGCGACAACAAACACAATAATCTACTTCTGCTACTCTAGAATACCACTGAAATAGTGCTGTCTGCTACTCTAGAATACCACTGAAATAGTGCTGTCTGCTACTCTAGAATACCACTGAAATAGTGCTGTCTGCTACTCTAGAATACCACTGAAATAGTTATGTTTGCTACTCTAGAATACCACTGAAATAGTGCTGTCTGCTACTCTAGAATACCACTGAAATCGTGCTGTTTGCTACTCTAGAATACCACTGAAATAGTGTTGTCTGCTACTCTAGAATACCACTGAAATAGTGCTGTTTGCTACTCTAGAAAACCACTGAAATAGTTATGTTTGCTACTCTAGAATACCACTGAAATAGTGCTGTCTGCTACTCTAGAATACCACTGAAATAGTGCTGTTTGCTACTCTAGAATACCACTGAAATAGTGCTGTTTGCTACTCTAGAATACCACTGAAATAGTGCTGTCTGCTACTCTAGAATACCACTGAAATAGTGCTGTCTGCTACTCTAGAATACCACTGAAATAGTGCTGTTTGCTACTCTAGAATACCACTGAAATAGTGCTGTTTGCCACTCTAGAGATAGACACATGACATTTGATATAACTAAGTAGTCTTGGCTTGTGCAAACTGCAACAGCAGCAACAGCACATACTAGCAGGAGCCTGTCTCCTGTTTCTGTACACCTCCTGGATAGTGTCATGACGTTGGCCTGTTGGGGATGTTTATGACCCTCATAAATACCTTTCCCCCCGTTTCTCTCTCTCTCTACTCTAGAGTTGACTTTTGAAAAGCCCTTTGTTAACATAGCGATTCTGGTGACATCAAAAGGTGTGAAACGGAACCATATTTAATTAATCCAACCAGTTGAAAATATGCGTTGGTACTTAATGAATATGATGTCAGATCAGTTGGTTACTGATGATAGGATGACATAAACGATATCTTGGAAAGTCTACACATTCTAGTTATCAGACAATTGTTGTACATTTTGAATGTTTAAATATGAAACTAACTGACTAACTCTGGGCCTAGTGTTGTTCCTGGTCAGAGACCAACTCTGGGCCTATTGTTGTTCCTGGTCAGAGACTAACTCTGAACCTAGTGTTGTTCCTAGTTAGAGACTAACTCTGGACCTATTGTTGTTCCTAGTTAGAGACTAACTCTGAACCTAGTGTTGTTCCTGGTCAGAGACTAACTAGAGAGAGAGAGAGAGAGAGAGAGAGAGAGAGAGAGAGAGAGAGAGAGAGATTACTTACCCATTCTAGAGCTTTGATGAAGCCCAGGGGAACTTTGAGGACTCTGAACTGTCCGCCGGCAACCAACTGGAAAATAAAATAAATCATATAAACAGACCCATCATCCTATCAACAGACCCATCATCCTATCAACAGACCTATCATCCTATCAACAGACCCATCACCCTATCAACAGACCCATCCTAATATCAACAGACCCATCATCCTATCAACAGACCCATCATCCTATCAACAGACCCATCATCCTATCAACAGACCCATCATCCTCATATCAACAGACCCATCATCCTCCTATCAACAGACCCATCATCCTATCAACAGACCCATCATCATATCAACAGACCCATCATCATATCAACAGACACATCACCCTATCAACAGACCCATCGTCCTCATATCAACAGACCCATCACCCTATCAACAGACCCATCATCCTATCAACAGACCCATCACCCTATCAACAGACCCATCATCCTATCAACAGACCCATCATCCTCATATCAACAGACCCATCATCCTATCAACAGACCCATCACCCTATCAACAGACCCATCATCCTATCAACAGGCCCATCATCCTATCAACAGACCCATCATCCTATCAACAGACCCATCATCCTATCAACAGACCCATCATCCTATCAACAGACCCATCATCATATCAACAGACCCATCACCCTATCAACATACCCATCATCCTATCAACAGACCCATCACCCTATCAACAGACCCATCATCCTATCAACAGACCCATCCTCCTATCAACAGCTCCATCATCTTCCTATCAACAGACCCGTCATCCTATCAACAGACCCGTCATCCTATCAACAGACCCATCATCCTATCAACAGACCCATCATCCTATCAACAGACCCATCACCCTATCAACAGACCCATCATCCTATCAACAGGCCCATCATCCTATCAACAGACCCATCATCCTATCAACAGACCCATCATCCTATCAACAGACCCATCATCCTATCAACAGACCCATCATCATATCAACAGACCCATCACCCTATCAACATACCCATCATCCTATCAACAGACCCATCATCCTATCAACAGACCCATCATCCTATCAACAGACCCATCACCCTATCAACAGACCCATCATCCTATCAACAGACCCATCCTCCTATCAACAGCTCCATCATCTTCCTATCAACAGACCCGTCATCGTATCAACAGACCCGTCATCCTATCAACAGACCCATCATCCTATCAACAGACCCATCATCCTATCAACAGACCCATCATCCTATCAACAGACCCATCATCCTATCAACAGACCCATCACCCTATCAACAGACCCATCATCCTATCAACAGCTCCATCATCTTCCTATCAACAGACCCGTCATCCTATCAACAGACCCGTCATCCTATCAACAGACCCATCATCCTATCAACAGACCCATCATCCTATCAACAGACCCATCATCCTATCAAAAGACCCATCATCCTATCAACAGACCCATCATCCTATCAACAGGCCCATAATCCTACCAACAGACCCATCATCCTATCAACAGACCCATTCTCATATCAACAGACCCATCACCCTATCAACAGACCCATCATCCTATCAACAGACCCATCATCCTCATATCAACAGACCCATCATCCTATCAACAGACCCATCACCCTTTTACAGACCCATCATCCTATCAACAGACCCATCATCCTCATATCAACAGACCCATCATCCTATCAACAGACCCATCATCCTATCAACAGACCCATTATCATATCAACAGACCCATCACCCTATCAACAGACCCATCACCCTATCAACAGACCCATCATCAGACCCATCATCCTCATATCAACAGACCCATCATCCTATCAACAGACCCATCACCCTATCAACAGACTCATCATCATATCAACAGACCCATTCATATCAACAGAACCATCATCCTATCAACAGACCCATCATCCTCATATCAACAGACCCATCATCCTCATATCAACAGACCCATCATCATATCAACAGACACATCATCCTATCAACAGACCCATCGTCCTCATATCAACAGACCCATCATCATATCAACAGACACATCATCCTATCAACAGACCCATCGTCCTCATATCAACAGACCCATCATCATATCAACAGACCCATCATCCTATCAACAGACCCATCATCCTCATATCAACAGACCCATCATACTCATATCAACAGACCCATCATCCTCATATCAACAGACCCATCATTCTTATATCAACAGACCCATTATCCTCATATCAACAGACCCATCATCCTCATATCAACAGACCCATCATCCTATCAACAGACCCATCACCCTATCAACAGACCAATCATCCTATCAACAGACCCATCCTCATATCAACAGACCCATCATCCTATCAACGGACCCATCATCCTATCAACAGACCCATCATCCTCATATCAACAGACCCATCATCATATCAACAGACCCATCACCCTCATATCAACAGACCCATCATCCTATCAACAGACCCATCAACCTATCAACAGACCCATCATCCTATCAACAGACCCATCCTCATATCAACAGACCCATCATCCTATCAACGGACCCATCATCCTATCAACAGACCCATCATCCTATCAACAGACCAATCATCCTCATATCAACAGACCCATCATCCTCATATCAACAGACCCATCACCCTATCAACAGACCCATCATCCTATCAACAGACCCATCACCCTATCAACAGACCCATCATCCTATCAACAGACCCATCATCCTCATATCAACAGACCCATCATCCTATCAACAGACCCATCACCCTATCAACAGACCCATCATCCTATCAACAGGCCCATCATCCTATCAACAGACCCATCATCCTATCAACAGACCCATCATCCTCATATCAACAGACCCATCATCCTATCAACAGACCCATCATCATATCAACAGACCCATCACCCTATCAACATACCCATCATCCTATCAACATACCCTTCATCCTATCAACAGACCCATCATCCTATCAACAGCTCCATCATCTTCCCATCAACAGACCCATCACCCTATCAACAGACCCATCACCCTATCAAGAGACCCATCATCCTATCAACAGACCCATCACCCTATCAACAGACCCATCATCCTATCAACAGACCCATCATCCGCATATCAACAGACCCATCACCCTATCAACAGACCCATCATCCTATCAACAGACCCATCATCCTATCAACAGGCCCATCATCCTATCAACAGACCCATCATCCTATCAACAGACCCATCATCCTCATATCAACAGACCCATCATCCTATCAACAGACCCATCATCATATCAACAGACCCATCACCCTATCAACATACCCATCATCCTATCAACAGACCCTTCATCCTATCAACAGACCCATCATCCTATCAACAGACCCATCACCCTATCAACAGACCCATCATCCTATCAACAGACCCATCATCCTATCAACAGCTCCATCATCTTCCTATCAACAGACCCATCATCCTATCAACAGGCCCATAATCCTACCAACAGACCTATCATCCTATCAACAGACCCATTCTCATATCAACAGACCCATCACCCTATCAACAGACCCATCACCCTATCAACAGACCCATCATCCTATCAACAGACCCATCATCATCATATCAACAGACACATCATCCTATCAACAGACCCATCGTCCTCATATCAACAGACCCATCATCATATCAACAGACCCATCATCCTATCAACAGACCCATCATCCTCATATCAACAGACCCATCATCCTCATATCAACAGACCCATCATCCTCATATCAACAGACCCATCATTCTTATATCAACAGACCCATTATCCTCATATCAACAGACCCATCATCCTCATATCAACAGACCCATCATCCTATCAACAGACCCATCACCCTATCAACAGACCCATCATCCTATCAACAGACCCATCCTCATATCAACAGACCCATCATCCTATCAACGGACCCATCATCCTATCAACAGACCCATCATCCTATCAACAGACCCATCATCCTCATATCAACAGACCCATCATCATATCAACAGACCCATCACCCTCATATCAACAGACCCATCATCCTATCAACAGACCCATCACCCTATCAACAGACCCATCATCCTATCAACAGACCCATCCTCATATCAACAGACCCATCATCCTATCAACGGACCCATCATCCTATCAACAGACCCATCATCCTATCAACAGACCAATCATCCTCATATCAACAGACCCATCATCATATCAACAGACCCATCATCCTCATATCAACAGACCCATCACCCTATCAACAGACCCATCATCCTATCAACAGACCCATCACCCTATCAACAGACCCATCATCCTATCAACAGACCCATCATCCTCATATCAACAGACCCATCATCCTATCAACAGACCCATCACCCTATCAACAGACCCATCATCCTATCAACAGGCCCATCATCCTATCAACAGACCCATCATCCTATCAACAGACCCATCATCCTCATATCAACAGACCCATCATCCTATCAACAGACCCATCATCCTATCAACAGACCCATCATCCTCATATCAACAGACCCATCATCCTATCAACATACCCATCATCCTATCAACATACCCTTCATCCTATCAACAGACCCATCATCCTATCAACAGCTCCATCATCTTCCCATCAACAGACCCATCATCCTATCAACAGACCCATCACCCTATCAACAGACCCATCATCCTATCAACAGGCCCATCTTCCTATCAACAGACCCATCATCCTATCAACAGACCCATCATCCTCATATCAACAGACCCATCATCCTATCAACAGACCCATCATCATATCAACAGACCCATCACCCTATCAACATACCCATCATCCTATCAACATACCCTTCATCCTATCAACAGACCCATCATCCTATCAACAGCTCCATCATCTTCCCATCAACAGACCCATCATCCTATCAACAGACCCATCACCCTATCAACAGACCCATCACCCTATCAACAGACCCATCATCCTATCAACAGCTCCATCATCTTCCTATCAACAGACCCATCACCCTATCAACAGACCCGCCATCCTATCAACAGACCCATCATCCTATCAACAGACCCATCATCCTATCAACAGACCCATCATCCTATCAACAGACCCATCATCCTATCAACAGGCCCATCATCCTATCAACAGACCCATCATCCTCCTATCAACAGACCCATCATCCTATCAACAGGCCCATAATCCTACCAACAGACCTATCATCCTATCAACAGACCCATTCTCATATCAACAGACCCATCACCCTATCAACAGACCCATCACCCTATCAACAGACCCATCATCCTATCAACAGACCCATCATCATCATATCAACAGACACATCATCCTATCAACAGACCCATCGTCCTCATATCAACAGACCCATCATCATATCAACAGACCCATCATCCTATCAACAGACCCATCATCCTCATATCAACAGACCCATCATTCTCATATCAACAGACCCATCATCCTCATATCAACAGACCCATCATTCTTATATCAACAGACCCATTATCCTCATATCAACAGACCCATCATCCTCATATCAACAGACCCATCATCCTATCAACAGACCCATCACCCTATCAACAGACCCATCATCCTATCAACAGACCCATCCTCATATCAACAGACCCATCATCCTATCAACAGACCCATCATCCTATCAACAGACCCATCATCATATCAACAGACCCATCACCCTATCAACATACCCATCATCCTATCAACAGACCCATCATCCTATCAACAGACCCATCATCCTATCAACAGACCCATCACCCTATCAACAGACCCATCATCCTATCAACAGACCCATCCTCCTATCAACAGCTCCATCATCTTCCTATCAACAGACCCGTCATCCTATCAACAGACCCGTCATCCTATCAACAGACCCATCATCCTATCAACAGACCCATCATCCTATCAACAGACCCATCATCCTATCAACAGACCCATCATCCTATCAACAGGCCCATCATCCTATCAACAGACCCATCATCCTATCAACAGACCCATCATCCTATCAACAGACCCATCATCCTATCAACAGACCCATCATCATATCAACAGACCCATCACCCTATCAACATACCCATCATCCTATCAACAGACCCATCATCCTATCAACAGACCCATCATCCTATCAACAGACCCATCACCCTATCAACAGACCCATCATCCTATCAACAGACCCATCCTCCTATCAACTGCTCCATCATCTTCCTATCAACAGACCCGTCATCGTATCAACAGACCCGTCATCCTATCAACAGACCCATCATCCTATCAACAGACCCATCATCCTATCAACAGACCCATCATCCTATCAACAGACCCATCATCCTATCAACAGACCCATCACCCTATCAACAGACCCATCATCCTATCAACAGCTCCATCATCTTCCTATCAACAGACCCGTCATCCTATCAACAGACCCGTCATCCTATCAACAGACCCATCATCCTATCAACAGACCCATCATCCTATCAACAGACCCATCATCCTATCAAAAGACCCATCATCCTATCAACAGACCCATCATCCTATCAACAGGCCCATAATCCTACCAACAGACCCATCATCCTATCAACAGACCCATTCTCATATCAACAGACCCATCACCCTATCAACAGACCCATCATCCTATCAACAGACCCATCATCCTCATATCAACAGACCCATCATCCTATCAACAGACCCATCACCCTATCAACAGACCCATCATCCTATCAACAGACCCATCATCCTCATATCAACAGACCCATCATCCTATCAACAGACCCATCATCCTATCAACAGACCCATCATCCTATCAACAGGCCCATCATCCTATCAACAGACCCATCATCCTCATATCAACAGACCCATCATCCTATCAACAGACCCATCACCCTATCAACAGACCCATCATCCTATCAACAGACCCATCATCCTCATATCAACAGACCCATCATCCTATCAACAGACCCATCATCCTATCAACAGACCCATCATCCTATCAACAGGCCCATCATCCTATCAACAGCTCCATCATCCTATCAACAGACCCATCATCCTCATATCAACAGACCATCATCCTATCAACAGGCCCATAATCCTACCAACAGACCCATTATCATATCAACAGACCCATCACCCTATCAACAGACCCATCACCCTATCAACAGACCCATCATCAGACCCATCATCCTCATATCAACAGACCCATCATCCTATCAACAGACCCATCACCCTATCAACAGACTCATCATCATATCAACAGACCCATTCATATCAACAGACCCATCATCCTCATATCAACAGACCCATCATCATATCAACAGACACATCATCCTATCAACAGACCCATCGTCCTCATATCAACAGACCCATCATCATATCAACAGACACATCATCCTATCAACAGACCCATCGTCCTCATATCAACAGACCCATCATCATATCAACAGACCCATCATCCTATCAACAGACCCATCCTCCTCATATCAACAGACCCATCATTCTCATATCAACAGACCCATCATCCTCATATCAACAGACCCATCATTCTTATATCAACAGACCCATTATCCTCATATCAACAGACCCATCATCCTCATATCAACAGACCCATCATCCTATCAACAGACCCATCACCCTATCAACAGACCCATCATCCTATCAACAGACCCATCCTCATATCAACAGACCCATCATCCTATCAACGGACCCATCATCCTATCAACAGACCCATCATCCTATCAACAGACCCATCATCCTCATATCAACAGACCCATCATCATATCAACAGACCCATCACCCTCATATCAACAGACCCATCATCCTATCAACAGACCCATCACCCTATCAACAGACCCATCATCCTATCAACAGACCCATCCTCATATCAACAGACCCATCATCCTATCAACGGACCCATCATCCTATCAACAGACCCATCATCCTATCAACAGACCAATCATCCTCATATCAACAGACCCATCATCCTCATATTAACAGACCCATCACCCTATCAACAGACCCATCATCCTATCAACAGACCCATCACCCTATCAACAGACCCATCATCCTATCAACAGACCCATCATCCTCATATCAACAGACCCATCATCCTATCAACAGACCCATCACCCTATCAACAGACCCATCATCCTATCAACAGGCCCATCATCCTATCAACAGACCCATCATCCTATCAACAGACCCATCATCCTCATATCAACAGACCCATCATCCTATCAACAGACCCATCATCATATCAACAGACCCATCACCCTATCAACATACCCATCATCCTATCAACATACCCTTCATCCTATCAACAGACCCATCATCCTATCAACAGCTCCATCATCTTCCCATCAACAGACCCATCACCCTATCAACAGACCCATCACCCTATCAAGAGACCCATCATCCTATCAACAGACCCATCACCCTATCAACAGACCCATCATCCTATCAACAGACCCATCATCCGCATATCAACAGACCCATCACCCTATCAACAGACCCATCATCCTATCAACAGACCCATCATCCTATCAACAGGCCCATCATCCTATCAACAGACCCATCATCCTATCAACAGACCCATCATCCTCATATCAACAGACCCATCATCCTATCAACAGACCCATCATCATATCAACAGACCCATCACCCTATCAACATACCCATCATCCTATCAACAGACCCTTCATCCTATCAACAGACCCATCATCCTATCAACAGACCCATCACCCTATCAACAGACCCATCATCCTATCAACAGACCCATCATCCTATCAACAGCTCCATCATCTTCCTATCAACAGACCCATCACCCTATCAACAGACCCGCCATCCTATCAACAGACCCATCATCCTATCAACAGACCCATCATCCTATCAACAGACCCATCATCCTATCAACAGACCCATCATCCTATCAACAGGCCCATCATCCTATCAACAGACCCATCATCCTCCTATCAACAGACCCATCATCCTATCAACAGGCCCATAATCCTACCAACAGACCTATCATCCTATCAACAGACCCATTCTCATATCAACAGACCCATCACCCTATCAACAGACCCATCACCCTATCAACAGACCCATCATCCTATCAACAGACCCATCATCATCATATCAACAGACACATCATCCTATCAACAGACCCATCGTCCTCATATCAACAGACCCATCATCATATCAACAGACCCATCATCCTATCAACAGACCCATCATCCTCATATCAACAGACCCATCATTCTCATATCAACAGACCCATCATCCTCATATCAACAGACCCATCATTCTTATATCAACAGACCCATTATCCTCATATCAACAGACCCATCATCCTCATATCAACAGACCCATCATCCTATCAACAGACCCATCACCCTATCAACAGACCCATCATCCTATCAACAGACCCATCCTCATATCAACAGACCCATCATCCTATCAACGGACCCATCATCCTATCAACAGACCCATCATCCTATCAACAGACCCATCATCCTCATATCAACAGACCCATCATCATATCAACAGACCCATCACCCTCATATCAACAGACCCATCATCCTATCAACAGACCCATCACCCTATCAACAGACACATCATCCTATCAACAGACCCATCCTCATATCAACAGACCCATCATCCTATCAACGGACCCATCATCCTATCAACAGACCCATCATCCTATCAACAGACCAATCATCCTCATATCAACAGACCCATCATCATATCAACAGACCCATCATCCTCATATCAACAGACCCATCACACTATCAACAGACCCATCATCCTATCAACAGACCCATCACCCTATCAACAGACCCATCATCCTATCAACAGACCCATCATCCTCATATCAACAGACCCATCATCCTATCAACAGACCCATCACCCTATCAACAGACCCATCATCCTATCAACAGGCCCATCATCCTATCAACAGACCCATCATCCTATCAACAGACCCATCATCCTCATATCAACAGACCCATCATCCTATCAACAGACCCATCATCCTATCAACAGACCCATCATCCTCATATCAACAGACCCATCATCCTATCAACATACCCATCATCCTATCAACATACCCTTCATCCTATCAACAGACCCATCATCCTATCAACAGCTCCATCATCTTCCCATCAACAGACCCATCATCCTATCAACAGACCCATCACCCTATCAACAGACCCATCATCCTATCAACAGACCCATCATCCTATCAACAGACCCATCATCCTATCAACAGACCCATCATCCTCATATCAACAGACCCATCATCCTATCAACAGACCCATCATCATATCAACAGACCCATCACCCTATCAACATACCCATCATCCTATCAACATACCCTTCATCCTATCAACAGACCCATCATCCTATCAACAGCTCCATCATCTTCCCATCAACAGACCCATCATCCTATCAACAGACCCATCACCCTATCAACAGACCCATCATCCTATCAACAGGCCCATCATCCTATCAACAGACCCATCAACCTATCAACAGACCCATCATCCTCATATCAACAGACCCATCATCCTATCAACAGACCCATCATCATATCAACAGACCCATCACCCTATCAACATACCCATCATCCTATCAACAGACCCTTCATCCTATCAACAGACCCATCATCCTATCAACAGACCCATCACCCTATCAACAGACCCATCACCCTATCAACAGACCCATCATCCTATCAACAGCTCCATCATCTTCCTATCAACAGACCCATCACCCTATCAACAGACCCGCCATCCTATCAACAGACCCATCATCCTATCAACAGACCCATCATCCTATCAACAGACCCATCATCCTATCAACAGACCCATCATCCTATCAACAGGCCCATCATCCTATCAACAGACCCATCATCCTCCTATCAACAGACCCATCATCCTATCAACAGGCCCATAATCCTACCAACAGACCTATCATCCTATCAACAGACCCATTCTCATATCAACAGACCCATCAACCTATCAACAGACCCATCACCCTATCAACAGACCCATCATCCTATCAACAGACCCATCATCATCATATCAACAGACACATCATCCTATCAACAGACCCATCGTCCTCATATCAACAGACCCATCATCATATCAACAGACCCATCATCCTATCAACAGACCCATCATCCTCATATCAACAGACCCATCATTCTCATATCAACAGACCCATCATCCTCATATCAACAGACCCATCATTCTTATATCAACAGACCCATTATCCTCATATCAACAGACCCATCATCCTCATATCAACAGACCCATCATCCTATCAACAGACCCATCACCCTATCAACAGACCCATCATCCTATCAACAGACCCATCCTCATATCAACAGACCCATCATCCTATCAACGGACCCATCATCCTATCAACAGACCCATCATCCTATCAACAGACCCATCATCCTCATATCAACAGACCCATCATCATATCAACAGACCCATCACCCTCATATCAACAGACCCATCATCCTATCAACAGACCCATCACCCTATCAACAGACCCATCATCCTATCAACAGACCCATCCTCATATCAACAGACCCATCATCCTATCAACGGACCCATCATCCTATCAACAGACCCATCATCCTATCAACAGACCAATCATCCTCATATCAACAGACCCATCATCATATCAACAGACCCATCATCCTCATATCAACAGACCCATCACCCTATCAACAGACCCATCATCCTATCAACAGACCCATCACCCTATCAACAGACCCATCATCCTATCAACAGACCCATCATCCTCATATCAACAGACCCATCATCCTATCAACAGACCCATCACCCTATCAACAGACCCATCATGCTATCAACAGGCCCATCATCCTATCAACAGACCCATCATCCTATCAACAGACCCATCATCCTCATATCAACAGACCCATCATCCTATCAACAGACCCATCATCCTATCAACAGACCCATCATCCTCATATCAACAGACCCATCATCCTATCAACATACCCATCATCCTATCAACATACCCTTCATCCTATCAACAGACCCATCATCCTATCAACAGCTCCATCATCTTCCCATCAACAGACCCATCATCCTATCAACAGACCCATCACCCTATCAACAGACCCATCATCCTATCAACAGGCCCATCATCCTATCAACAGACCCATCATCCTATCAACAGACCCATCATCCTCATATCAACAGACCCATCATCCTATCAACAGACCCATCATCATATCAACAGACCCATCACCCTATCAACATACCCATCATCCTATCAACATACCCTTCATCCTATCAACAGACCCATCATCCTATCAACAGCTCCATCATCTTCCCATCAACAGACCCATCACCCTATCAACAGACCCATCACCCTATCAAGAGACCCATCATCCTATCAACAGACCCATCACCCTATCAACAGACCCATCATCCTATCAACAGACCCATCATCCGCATATCAACAGACCCATCACCCTATCAACAGACCCATCATCCTATCAACAGACCCATCATCCTATCAACAGGCCCATCATCCTATCAACAGACCCATCATCCTATCAACAGACCCATCATCCTCATATCAACAGACCCATCATCCTATCAACAGACCCATCATCATATCAACAGACCCATCACCCTATCAACATACCCATCATCCTATCAACAGACCCTTCATCCTATCAACAGACCCATCATCCTATCAACAGACCCATCACCCTATCAACAGACCCATCATCCTATCAACAGACCCATCATCCTATCAACAGCTCCATCATCTTCCTATCAACAGACCCATCACCCTATCAACAGACCCGCCATCCTATCAACAGACCCATCATCCTATCAACAGACCCATCATCCTATCAACAGACCCATCATCCTATCAACAGACCCATCATCCTATCAACAGGCCCATCATCCTATCAACAGACCCATCATCCTCCTATCAACAGACCCATCATCCTATCAACAGGCCCATAATCCTACCAACAGACCTATCATCCTATCAACAGACCCATTCTCATATCAACAGACCCATCACCCTATCAACAGACCCATCACCCTATCAACAGACCCATCATCCTATCAACAGACCCATCATCCTCATATCAACAGACCCATCATTCTCATATCAACAGACCCATCATCCTATCAACAGGCCCATCATCCTATCAACAGACCCATCATCCTCCTATCAACAGACCCATCATCCTATCAACAGGCCCATAATCCTACCAACAGACCTATCATCATATCAACAGACACATCATCCTATCAACAGACCCATCGTCCTCATATCAACAGACCCATCATCATATCAACAGACCCATCATCCTATCAACAGACCCATCATCCTCATATCAACAGACCCATCATTCTTATATCAACAGACCCATCATCCTCATATCAACAGACCCATCATTCTTATATCAACAGACCCATTATCCTCATATCAACAGACCCATCATCCTCATATCAACAGACCCATCATCCTATCAACAGACCCATCACCCTATCAACAGACCCATCATCCTATCAACAGACCCATCCTCATATCAACAGACCCATCATCCTATCAACGGACCCATCATCCTATCAACAGACCCATCATCCTATCAACAGACCCATCATCCTCATATCAACAGACCCATCATCATATCAACAGACCCATCACCCTCATATCAACAGACCCATCATCCTATCAACAGACCCATCACCCTATCAACAGACCCATCATCCTATCAACAGACCCATCCTCATATCAACAGACCCATCATCCTATCAACGGACCCATCATCCTATCAACAGACCCATCATCCTATCAACAGACCAATCATCCTCATATCAACAGACCCATCATCATATCAACAGACCCATCATCCTCATATCAACAGACCCATCACCCTATCAACAGACCCATCATCCTATCAACAGACCCATCACCCTATCAACAGACCCATCATCCTATCAACAGACCCATCATCCTCATATCAACAGACCCATCATCCTATCAACAGACCCATCACCCTATCAACAGACCCATCATCCTATCAACAGGCCCATCATCCTATCAACAGACCCATCATCCTATCAACAGACCCATCATCCTCATATCAACAGACCCATCATCCTATCAACAGACCCATCATCCTATCAACAGACCCATCATCCTCATATCAACAGACCCATCATCCTATCAACATACCCATCATCCTATCAACATACCCTTCATCCTATCAACAGACCCATCATCCTATCAACAGCTCCATCATCTTCCCATCAACAGACCCATCACCCTATCAACAGACCCATCACCCTATCAAGAGACCCATCATCCTATCAACAGACCCATCACCCTATCAACAGACCCATCATCCTATCAACAGACCCATCATCCGCATATCAACAGACCCATCACCCTATCAACAGACCCATCATCCTATCAACAGACCCATCATCCTATCAACAGGCCCATCATCCTATCAACAGACCCATCATCCTATCAACAGACCCATCATCCTCATATCAACAGACCCATCATCCTATCAACAGACCCATCATCATATCAACAGACCCATCACCCTATCAACATACCCATCATCCTATCAACAGACCCTTCATCCTATCAACAGACCCATCATCCTATCAACAGACCCATCACCCTATCAACAGACCCATCATCCTATCAACAGACCCATCATCCTATCAACAGCTCCATCATCTTCCTATCAACAGACCCATCATCCTATCAACAGACCCATCATCCTATCAACAGACCCATCATCCTATCAACAGACCCATCATCCTCCTATCAACAGACCCATCATCCTATCAACAGGCCCATAATCCTACCAACAGACCTATCATCCTATCAACAGACCCATTCTCATATCAACAGACCCATCACCCTATCAACAGACCCATCACCCTATCAACAGACCCATCATCCTATCAACAGACCCATCATCCTCATATCAACAGACCCATCATCCTATCAACAGACCCATCACCCTATCAACAGACTCATCATCATATCAACAGACCCATCATCATATCAACAGAACCATCATCCTATCAACAGACCCATCACCCTATCAACAGACTCATCATCATATCAACAGACCCATCATCATATCAACAGAACCATCATCCTATCAACAGACCCATCACCCTATCAACAGACTCATCATCATATCAACAGACCCATCATCATAACAGAACCATCATCCTATCAACAGACCCATCATCGTATCAACAGACCCATCATCCTATCAACAGACCCATCATCATATCAACAGACCCATCATCATATCAACAGACACATCACCCTGTCAACAGACCCATCGTCCTCATATCAACAGACCCATCATCATATCAACAGACCCATCATCCTATCAACAGACCCATCATCCTCATATGAACAGACCCATCATCCTATCAACAGACCCATCATCCTATCAACAGACTCATCATCATATCAACAGACCCATCATCATAATAGAACCATCATCCTATCAACAGACCCATCTTTCACCTAAAGAAAACCGTGAACAGAATCACCCACCACAACACGACCAAGCGGCGTGGTGACAGGCAGCAGCAGCAGGAGCTACAAAGTCTGGAGTATACGACTTGGGAGGAAATAGACAGGTGGGCGGTCGACCCAGGGAGAGTGCCGGAGCCCGCCTGGGATTCGCTGGAGCAGTGCGAGGAGGGGTATAGGAGAATGGAGTTGGAGAAACAAGCACGGCGGCGCGGAAGGAAGCCCGAGAGTCAGCCCCAAAAATGTATTGGGGGGGGGCTCAGGGAGAGTGTGGCAGAGTCAGGGTTCAGACCTGAGCCAACTCCCCCTGTTTATCGTGAGGAGCCAAGGAGGAGCTCAGAACCAGAGCTGGTGTTGGAGGTGAGCGAAGCAGAGACTGTGAAGGAGTTAATGGGGAAATTGGAGGAGAGAGTTATGAGGGAGTTGCTGTGTTGGTGCTTTAGGTACGGAATTCGCCCGACGGAGCGTGTCGGGATTTGATGGCACCTGGGTCAGCGCTCCATACTCGTCCTGAGGTGCGTGTTAGTCGGCTGGTGAAGATTGTGCCAGCCTCACGCACTAGGCCTCCTGTGCACCTCCCTAGCCTTGCACGTCCTGTGCCAGCCCTGCTCTCAAGATCTCCAGTACGCCTTCACGGTCCGGTCCATCCTGTGCCACCTCCACACACCAGCCCTCCGGTGGCAGCTCCCCGCACCAGGCTTCCTGTGCGTGTTCTCGGCCCAGTACCACCAGTACCGGCACCACGCATCAGGCCTACAGTGCGCCTGTCCAGCACTGCCAGAGCCTTCCTCCTCTCCAGCTCTGCCGGAGTCTCCTGCCTATCTAGCGCTGCCAGAGCCTTCCTCCTCTACAGCGCTGCCGGAGTCTCCCGCCTGTTCAGCGCAGTCAGAGCCTTCCTCCTCTCCAGCGTGGTCTGAGTCTCCCGCCTGTTTAGCGCTGCCAGAGCCTTCCTCCTCTCCAGCGCTGCCGGAGTCTCCTGCCTGTTCAGCGCAGTCAGAGCCTTCCTCCTCTCCAGCGCTGTCGGAGTCTCCCGCCTGTTTAGCGCTGCCAGAGCCTTCCTCCTCTCCAGCGCTGTCGGAGTCTCCCGCCTGTTCAGCGCAGTCAGAGCCTTCCTCCTCTCCAGCGCTGTCGGAGTCTCCCGCCTGTTCAGCGCAGTCAGAGCCTTCCTCCTCTCCAGCGCTGTCGGAGTCTCCCGCCTGTTTAGCGCTGCCAGAGCCTTCCTCCTCTCCAGCGCTGTCGGAGTCTCCCGCCTGTTTAGCGCAGTCAGAGCCTTCCTCCTCTCCAGCGCTGTCGGAGTCTCCCGCCTGTTTAGCGCAGTCAGAGCCTTCCTCCTCTCCAGCGCTGTCGGAGTCTCCCGCCTGTTTAGCGCAGTCAGAGCCTTCCTCCTCTCCAGCGCTGTCGGAGTCTCCCGCCTGTTTAGCGCAGTCAGAGCCTTCCTCCTCTCCAGCGCTGTCGGAGTCTCCCGCCTGTTTAGCGCAGTCAGAGCCTTCCTCCTCTCCAGCGCTGTCGGAGTCTCCCGCCTGTTTAGCGCTGCCAGAGCCTTCCTCCTCTCCAGCGCTGTCGGAGTCTCCCGCCTGTTTAACGCTGCCAGAGTCTTCCTCCTCTCCAGCGCTGTCGGAGTCTTCCGCCTGTTTAGCGCTGCCAGAGCCTTCCTCCTCTCCAGCGCTGCCGGAGTCTCCTGCCTGTTCAGCGCAGTCAGAGCTGCCAGTCTGCATGGATCAGCCAGAGCTGCCAGTCTGCATGGATCAGCCAGAGCTGCCAGACTGCATGGAGCAGCCAGAGCCGCCAGTCAGCCAGAATCTTCCAGATCCGCCATTCAGCCAGGATCCGCCAGTCAGCCAGAATCTTCCAGATCCGCCATTCAGCCAGGATCCGCCAGTCAGCCAGAATCTTCCAGATCTGCCATTGTGATGTCATTATGGGGTATTGTGATGTCATTATGGGGTATTGTGATGTCATTATGGGGTATTGTGATGTCATTATGGGGTGTGTAGATTGATGAGAAACATGTTTTATTTAATCCAGTTTAGAATAAGGCTGTAACGTAACAAGATGTGGAAAAACTCAAGGGGCCTGAATCCTTTCCGAACGCTCTGTATGTATATACAATATATCTTTCTAGGCTGAATGACTCTGGTGTTTCTACAGGCTGATTACATGGTATATCCTACATAAAACACATCGCTTTTCACACACAGGTAGTCATTGTTTTCCTGTGATGATTTATTCACCATCATAATAATTATTTTCCTGAGATGATATAATCACTCATATCATCATCCACAGTAAAGACATGGTACTAATGAAATGGCTATTATCATTACAACATATTAGCAACCGGTCAGAGTGTCAGAGTGTCAGAGGGTCAGAGTGGAGATGGAGGCCATATTTGCGTTCTAATGCATACCTTTTCCACTAGGGGGAGAGTAGCTTACCAAGCAAGAGGAGGCTTGTGTAGTGTATATCCACTAGGGGGAGCCAGAGTAGCTTACCAAACAAGAGGAGCCTTGAGTAGTGTATATCCACTAGGGGGAGCCAGAGTAGCTTACCAAACAAGAGGGGCCTTGTGTAGTGTATATCCACTAGGGGGAGCCAGAGTAGCTTACCAAACAAGAGGGGCCTTGTGTAGTGTATATCCACTAGGGGGAGCCAGAGTAGCTTACCAAACAAGAGGAGTCTTGTGTAGTGCATATCCACTAGGGGGAGCCAGAGTAGCTTACCAAACAAGAGTAGTCTTGAGTAGTGCATATCCACTAGGGGGAGCCAGAGTTGACAAATGCTAGCTACATGTCAGGCTAGTCTTGTGTTATATGCCTGTTGACAAATGCTAGCTATATGTCAGGCCAGTCTGGTGTTATATGCCTGTTGACAAATGCTAGCTACGTGTCAGGCTAGTCTGGTGTTATATGCCTGTTTACAAATGCTAGCTACGTGTCAGGCCAGTCTGGTGTTATATGCCTGTTGACAAATGCTAGCTACATGTCAGGCCAGTCTGGTGTTATATGCCTGTTGACAAATGCTAGCTACATGTCAGGCTAGTCTGGTGTTATATGCCTGTTGACAAATGCTAGCTACGTGTCAGGCTAGTCTGGTGTTATATGCCTGTTGACAAATGCTAGCTACATGTCAGGCTAGTCTGGTGTTATATGCCCGTTGACAAATGCTAGCTACATGTCAGGCTAGTCTGGTGTTATATGCCTGTTGGCAAATGCTAGCTACGTGTCAGGCTAGTCTGGTGTTATATGCCTGTTGACAAATGCTAGCTACATGTCAGGCTAGTCTGGTGTTATATGCCTGTTTACAAATGCTAGCTACATGTCATGCCAGTCTGGTGTTATATGCCTGTTGATAAATGCTAGCTACATGTCAGGCTAGTCTGGTGTTATATGCCTGTTTACAAATGCTAGCTACGTGTCAGGCTAGTCTGGTGTTATATGCCTGTTTACAAATGCTAGCTACGTGTCAGGCTAGTCTGGTGTTATATGCCTGTTTACAAATGCTAGCTACGTGTCAGGCTAGTCTGGTGTTATATGCCTGTTGACAAATGCTAGCTACATGTCAGGCTAGTCTGGTGTTAAATGCCTGTTTACAAATGCTAGCTACGTGTCAGGCTAGTCTGGTGTTATATGCCTGTTGACAAATGCTAGCTACATGTCAGGCTAGTCTGGTGTTATATGCCTGTTGACAAATGCTAGCTACATGTCAGGCTAGTCTGGTGTTATATGCCTGTTGACAAATGCTAGCTACGTGTCAGGCCAGTCTGGTGTTATATGCCTGTTGACAAATGCTAGCTACATGTCAGGCCAGTCTGGTGTTATATGCCTGTTGACAAATGCTAGCTACATGTCAGGCCAGTCTGGTGTTATATGCCTGTTGACAAATGCTAGCTACATGTCAGGCCAGTCTGGTGTTATATGCCTGTTGACAAATGCTAGCTACATGTCAGGCCAGTCTGGTGTTATATGCCTGTTGACAAATGCTAGCTACATGTCAGGCTAGTCTGGTGTTATATGCCTGTTTACAAATGCTAGCTACATGTCAGGCTAGTCTGGTGTTATATGCCTGTTGACAAATGCTAGCTACATGTCAGGCTAGTCTAGTGTTATATGCCTGTTGACAAATGCTAGCTACATGTCAGGCTAGTCTGGTGTTATATGCTTTACGACACATATTTTTATATCCATATGATGTGAAAATGATACCAATATAGACGTTGTAATGGTATACCTCAATAAAATTGATCTGGGATCCCAACAAAATAATGGGGTCCTATTGATCTGGGATCCCAACAAAATAATGGGGTCCTATTGATCTGGGATCCCAACAAAATAATGGGGTCCTATTGATCTGGGATCCCAACAAAATAATGGGGTCCTATTGATCTGGGATCCCAACAAAATAATGGGGTCCTATTGATCTGGGATCCCAACAAAATAATGGGGTCCTATTTATCTGGGATCCCAACAAAATAATGGGGTCCTACATCCAAAGCATAAACTACACCGTTGTTACAGTAGTTGACAGATTTGATAGCCTTCATGTTCCTGTTCAATACTAATGGAAACACTTATTTTCCTCAAAAGGTTATTCTGGCCTTGATGACGGCAAGAAGATATCCACCTACCGCCACGCAAAGAGCCATAACGTCGGTTCTGACCAGCACAAGCTGGCTCGAGAAAAGCAGGGGGAAACTCCCGAGCGCCAGATATACCGTTAGGAGCTTTGTGTAATTGAAATGCAGTGTGCTCTGCACCATTGTCCATACCCCCCGAAAAAAAAATCATTTCTAATACAACTAAGCCCATGGCAGCCCCCTGACAATAGCAGCGGGTCCCTCCACTGGGCCATGGCCAGTAGCCTTGACAGGGACACCTGAAGCTACCAGCTTAGGCTGCGAGATGTGTCCAGGTTAGTGGCTAGAAGGGCCCTGTTGTCCCAGGTCCCCAGAGGCAGGTTTTTGCAAGTGATGATGGAGATTTGTTTCCTATGGGCCTGGCCCCTGGGAGGGCCAATCAGATAGCTAGAGATTTACCTCTGAATGTTTTTGCTAGAATTCAGCCTGCAAGTTCTCCCTCCATGACTGGGCTGTTTGAGGATAAGTGGCAAGATAAAGGACTCGTTCCTTTTCAGTTCTCTGCAAGGGACATCCTTACAGGAGCTTGTGAAGCAGGGGAGGACGTTGTTAAACTATCCCTGGAAGGTGTCCCTCCCTGCGTGTCATTTGGGAATTGTAGGGAGCCTCACCGGGGACCCCGGTTGTGCTGTTTCTAGAAAAGTATATGTCGTCTCAGACCGGGTCTCTAAACCACATGGGACTCGAAGGTGAGCTTGCGTCCAAATGTGTCCCTCGCCCCGAAAGTCCTACGGGTCCGTCTCCTCTGAGTTGTTTCCACTACCTCCTTCTGCTTCTGAAGAGCAACAGAGGTCCTGGCCTGTGTTCGGTGCTTTATGAGACAGGGGAGGGTCACTAGGTACTGCTGCTAGTATAACACACAGGGTGATGAGACAGGGGAGGGTCACTAGGCACTGCTGCTAGTATAACACACAGGGTGATGGGACAGGGGAGGGTCACTAGGCACTGCTGCTAGTATAACACACAGGGTGATGAGACAGGCGAGGGTCACTAGGTACTGCTGCTAGTATAACACACAGGGTGATGAGACAGGGGTAGTATAACACACAGGGTGATGAGACAGGGGTAGTATAACACACAGGGTGATGAGACAGGGGTAGTATAACACACATGGTGATGAGACAGGGGAGGGTCACTAGGCACTGCTGCTAGTATATCACACAGGGTGATGAGACAGGGGAGGGTCACTAGGCACTGCTGCTCGTATATCACACAGGGTGATGAGACAGGGGAGAGTCACTAGGTAGCGCCCCGTGTTCGCAATTACAAGACTGCTGCATCTGGCAGAGTCAGTTCTGGATGGTCTGCCATGTACTGTTTCATTTAGTGTCTGTTGGGGTCGGCTTGGGGTGTGATTATATTTCCCTATTGGCCATGTATAGGAGCCATGCATAGGAGCCATGTATAGGAGCCATGCATAGGAGCCATGCATAGGAGCCATGTATAGGAGCCATGTATAGGAGCCATGTATAGGAGCCATGCATAGGAGCCATGTATAGGAGCCATGTATAGGAGCCATGTATAGGAGCCATGCATAGGAGCCATGTATAGGAGCCATGTATAGGAGCCATGTATAGGAGCCATGCATAGGAGCCATGTATAGGAGCCATGTATAGGAGCCATGTATAGGAGCCATGTATAGGAGCCATGTATAGGAGCCATGCATAGGAGCCATGTATAGGAGCCATGTATAGGAGCCATGTATAGGAGCCATGCATAGGAGCCATGTATAGGAGCCATGTATAGGAGCCATGTATAGAAGCCATGCATAGGAGCCATGTATAGGAGCCATGTATAGGGCAGTGCCGTGTATTCATTGTTGTTGTCCCCCCCCCCACACACACAAATAATGTATGCTTGTATCTTTCGTCTCTCTGTGTTTAATAATTTTCCTTCAATTCGCAAGAAGCAGAATGTACAGCACCTCCACGGAGAAAGCATCTGTGTGAGCGAAACAGCGCCTCTGTCTCTGTATGTGAAGGCCATTTATCTGATGCCGTCTGGTCAAAAAGAGTATGACATTGTTGCTGCCCATAGCATTGAGTGCAAGGGAAGCCAGAGAGCATTTTGGCCTCCCTTGATTAAAAAAAATATATAAAAAAATAATAGCCAATCAGCATTGAGCTAACTGAGTAAAGAAACGTATCAAGGGAAGCCAGCTTGGATTTGGCTTCATTCCGATCACATCGCATTGAGAGCAATATGTCATTGACAGAAACAACTTGAATTGTTGCATCCCATTGTGCTGTTGTCCGCCGGTGGCTAGCTAGCTAGCGAAAATTATCCCTTCCCTAAATTAGTCACGGATGGAGATAGGAATTTGGACTTGGGGTTTTACTTAAAAGAAAATTCCACCCCGAAACTTTCAAGACATGTAACTTTCAAAATACAGAAATCATCCAGTATGATGCATCATGTGATGGAAACACCACTTCATATGATTAAAAGGATCATTTCTGTATTCTTAAAGTTACACATCTTGCAAACTTGACTGCAGACAAGGGAAAAAAAATGTGGGACTATGACAACAATGGACTAATAACCAAAATATAGTTTTTGGGTGGAGTTTCCCTTTAATTCTCAGTACTGCCCAATGCTTTTAACTGTGATTCTGATCCAAACATTCATTCATACATTGTTGTACCCATGGCCTGAGAGGATGGAAGTTCAACATGTAGCTAGACGTAGAAGGATAATGTTATCTAGATAACGTTACCCTTGAAAGGAAGTAAAACTAGCGAGCAAGCATTTTAGCCTGGTAGCCTAGGACAACAAAAGATAAAAGCATGTACTGTATGACAGAGTCATAGACTGTTTCGTCAACATGAAAGAGAGGAGGATGTCATTGGTGTTTCTCTACAAGTAGGGCGGGTCAACATGTTTTTCTACTTGCACAAACGCACGCACGCACACAGAAATCAGAACCATGGACAGTCACGTCCTATTTAGCTTACCTTGATTGGGCTAAATAGTTTTTGATATCTTTTAGTTGTCCCTGCGTTAGAATAAGCATAAGTAATTTGATGATGTTGACATGTTAAAAGTTGAAATAGTGATGAACTAATGGAGGCAGCTCCTGTTTCTGACTTGTGGTAACTCTCTGTCGTTCTAATCGAATTTTAGTAGTCCGAACATGTTATAAACATTCAGTTGCTTGGCCATGCTGTAGGTCATGTAACTGTTTGTTACATACAATATGCTTTGAGGACTTCGGGGTTTTGTGATGAAACAAAGATGTGGTTGAATTTATCCTGCCACTGTGTCTTCTTATTGTCTCTGCCTTTAGGACTACAGTATATATCAGGGTGTCAGTGGAACGGATGTGAAACGGCTAGCTTAGTTAGCGGTGCACGCTAAATAGCGTTTCAATCGGTGACGTCACTCGCTCTGAGACCTTGAAGTAGTGGTTCCCTTTTGCTCTGCAAGGGCCGCGGCTTTTGTGGAGCGATGGGTAACGATGCTTCGTGGGTGACTGTTGTTGATGTGTGCAGAGGGTCCCTGGTTCGCGCCCGGGTATGGGCGAGGGGACGGTTATACTGTTACAGTGGTGCCGTGACCGTTCTTCTGGATCGGATCATCCTTCGCTGGATTTCCATTTCAGAACTTCGCCGTGGTTGCTGTTGAAGAATCAGATAAGACGTTGCTGGTGCAGTTTATGGCGATATCGCATTTCGCCACAAGAGGGCGCCACTAGAACGTTTTATTATCGACATTTATGATTTCTCTGGCTGAGGCTCTTCACAGATAAACGATAACTTTTGTGTTACCTGTTTAATTGCAATTCTAATGTATATCTGATATAAGTAGGGTGAGTTTTACCAGTGAACAAGCAGCGTGCGTGAGTGCAGAGTTGGATGGTGAGACGTGCATTGCATGACGTGCAATTTTGTGCCGTTCCTAACAGAATAAATCTACATGACTGGTGCTACATGTTGGAGTTCCGTGTCGATGACTGATTGTACACAACGCAAGAAGACTACTGTTACATCACGACATATGAACTAACAGGTTATAGAGCAAACAACGCAATTATCACAACACATAGGTTGTAAAATGGGCTTTTATTTTCTGTCTTGTCTTCCCCGGTGATGCTATCCATGGATCACTATTAATATAGGGAATGAAATTGAGCTGACATTTTACAACGCAATCTCAGAAATGACAACTGCACAGAGCCGCTTTATTAGAAGATCGTGTAATTCCAGGATTGCAGGAAAAATGTGTTGTTTTTTTCACCCGTATGAGCCAATACATATTTGGACCATGGATAAACAAACATATTTCGTTCCATAATTTATATGGTCCACATTTGTGCGTACATTTATATTATGGGCAAACAGCTCATATCACCGTCTTTCATAGACCACGAATGGGTGTATTTGTCATAATATATTTTGTTGAGGGGGAAATATGTTGTCTTCTAATAATTTAACCGGTATAATCACAAGATACATTTCCCCCCTGATTTAACACAGGCATGCATAACCATCCATCCCCTCAGTAATCATGGATGTCAGGTATATCATTCAACATATCGCGGCGCAGCATAACGGGGCTTTCCTCGGTTTTACCAGACAAATCTAATATCCCAGATAAGGATCTAGGAACGCCCCTCACCGCCTATTCATCATACGTGTAACAGTTGGAATTTAAACAGAGTAGATGTCAGTTATTTTTCTAGATGTTCAGAGCCCCTACCTGATTCACAATGTCCATCTTGGCTGCCTTGCTCGTTGGTATGAGGAATTGCGGAACGGGAGGGGAGGGGGGGGGGGGGGGGGGGGGGGGGGGATCGTCAGAACGTCAGAACCGACCGTCCTCGGTGGAGGAAGGAGAAGGATACGGGAACTGCTCAAGATGGAATGTGATAAGCAAAAGACACACAACACGAGTTGCCACGACCATCAGACTGGATCATACATAGACTTGTAGATAAATACAAATAATCAAATAAATGTATTTGTTTATGGTTCTTAGACGTGGAGGAGAGCCAGATGATACACATTTGTTTTTGGGAAACTATTTTCTGCCTTTACTAAGCTGGTATCTTTCTGATATTTGTTTTCGTTTAATAATGAATTTCCCCACTGCCTGACCAGGGTGCTGCTGTCCATGGTTCTGAATTGTTTATGTGTGAGCCAATAGTGGGAAGTCATATTTTTAAAGGGTAGGAAGTCTGAGTTTTAAAATCATCAACATAACAACAACACAGTGTTGTCAAAGACTTAGTAACTTAGTTGTAAGTCACGATCTGGTTACCTATAACTGCAAACAGTCCAGGGGGCGACAAGGCCTGTAAGGACCTGCCTTGTTGCTAGTGTTGTTAAGAAAGTAGAAACTAGGGCCTGTAAGGACCTACCTTGTTGCTAGTGTTGTTAAGAAGGTAGGAACTAGGGCCTGTAGGATCTGCCTTGTTGATAGTGCTGTTAAGAAGGTAGAAACTAGGGCCTGTAAGGACCTGCCTTGTTGATAGTGTTGTTAAGAAGGTAGAAACTAGGGCCTGTAGGACCTGCCTTGTTGATAGTGTTGTTAAGAAGGTAGAAACTAGGGCCTGTAGGACCTGCCTTGTTGATAGTGTTGTTAAGAAGGTAGAAACTAGGGCCTGTAGGACCTGCCTTGTTGATAGTGTTGTTAAGAAGGTAGAAACTAGGGCCTGTAGGACCTGCCTTGTTGATAGTGTTGTTAAGAAGGTAGAAACTAGGGCCTGTAAGGACCTGCCTTGTTGATAGTGTTGTTAAGAAGGTAGAAACTAGGGCCTGTAGGACCTGCCTTGTTGATAGTGTTGTTAAGAAGGTAGGAACTAGGGCCTGTAGGATCTGCCTTGTTGATAGTGCTGTTAAGAAGGTAGAAACTAGGGCCTGTAAGGACCTGCCTTGTTGATAGTGTTGTTAAGAAGGTAGAAACTAGGGCCTGTAGGACCTGCCTTGTTGATAGTGTTGTTAAGAAGGTAGAAACTAGGGCCTGTAGAACCTGCCTTGTTGATAGAGTTGTTAAGAAGGTAGAAACTAGGGCCTGTAGGACCTGCCTTGTTGATAGTGTTGTTAAGAAGGCAGAAACTAGGGCCTGTAGGACCTGCCTTGTTGATAGTGTTGTTAAGAAAGTAGAAACTAGGGCCTGTAGGACCTGCCTTGTTGATAGTGTTGTTAAGAAGGTAGAGACTAGGGCCTGTAGGATCTGCCTTGTTGATAGTGTTGTTAAGAAAGTAGAAACTAGGGCCTGTAGGACCTGCCTTGTTGATAGTGTTGTTAAGAAAGTAGAAACTAGGGCCTGTAGGACCTGCCTTGTTGATAGTGTTGTTAAGAAGGTAGAGACTAGGGCCTGTAGGATCTGCCTTGTTGATAGTGTTGTTAAGAAGGTAGAAACTAGGGCCTGTAGGACCTGCCTTGTTGATAGTGTTGTTAAGATGGTAGAAACTATGGCCTGTAGAACCTGCCTTGTTGATAATGTTGTTAAGAAGGTAGAAACTATGGCCTGTAGAACCTGCCTTGTTGATAGTGTTGTTAAGAAGGTAGAAACTAGGGCCTGTAGGACCTGTCTTGTTGATAGTGTTGTTAAGAAGGTAGAAACTAGGGCCTGTAGGACCTGTCTTGTTGATAGTGTTGTTAAGAAGGTAGAAACTAGGGCCTGTAGGACCTGCCTTGTTGATAGTGTTGTTAAGAAGGTAGAGACTAGGGCCTGTAGGACCTGCCTTGTTGATAGTGTTGTTAAGAAGGTAGAGACTAGGGCCTGTAGGACCTGCCTTGTTGATAGTGTTGTTAAGAAGGTAGAGACTAGGGCCTGTAGGACCTGCCTTGTTGATAGTGTTGTTAAGAAGGTAGAGACTAGGGCCTGTAGGACCTGCCTTGTTGATAGTGTTGTTAAGAAGGTAGAGACTAGGGCCTGTAGGACCTGGCTTGTTGATAGTATTGTTAAGAAGGTAGAAACTAGGGCCTGTAGGACCTGCCTTGTTGATAGTGTTGTTAAGAAGGTAGAAACTAGGGCCTGTAGGACCTGCCTTGTTGATAGTGTTGTTAAGAAGGCAGAGCAGCGCTTTATTATGGACAGACTTCTCCCCATTTTAGCTACTCTTGTATCATGCCGGATTCCTCTCTCTGCCCAGCACTGCGCACTCCTGCCATCATCATTATGCATCAGCAAATTATTGGCCTCACCTGGACTCAATCACCTGTTTCATTACCTCTCCTATATTGTCAGTTCCCCAGTCTCTGTTCCCGCTGCTGTATTGATTGTCGTATGTCCTTATGTTACCCGGCGCTGACGCTGTTGCTATTCTCTTCTATGTCCGTTCCAATTTAAATGTTGACCTTGTTTCTCAGGCTGCGTATGTTCACATGGGCTATTTCTTTTTAGCACTTTTCTGGGTTGCTTGATTGTTTTTAATGCTTTACTGGGAAGCTTACCAGAGGTAGACTTACTCATGTTATTTACATTGGAGCTGATAGTGCAGGGTGAGCTGCATAAAGTGGTCTTCCTACTATTGTACACCGCCTCAGTGCGAACAGTGTAACTAACAGTGTAACTCTGGTTTATAGGCGCATGATTACTGCTTACAATAGCTGTAGGATAAACAGATGTTTTCGGTGCAATTAGGGGTACATAAATTAAGTTACTTACATTGTGTTTGACAACGCTCCTAGGATCATGAAGCCTCATTGTCACAATGGTAGGGATTAGCGGAGCTGGTCTTGGGTCATTGTTTTAATGAAGTCTTGAAATGTGTGGACAGGAGTCCAGGAGCCAAGCTGATTTGACTCCGTCATTCCTGTAGAGAAGGTATTCCCAAACTGGGGTACGTACAATGCCGTTGAGGGTACGCCAAACCAAAAAATGTGATTCACATTTTCAAACAGTCCAATTATATTTTCCAACAGGGCTATACAATTGGGATTTTTTTTTTCTCTTCTCGCCTGAGTAGCCCCGTTTCACTGCCTAAAATAAAACCATCTAGTGTTCAGCGGAATAACAACACAATGTCAAATACAGGTAGCCTAGTCAAATAATTAACATCCAATCACATTAACCTGTTACTCTCTCACGGGACTTCCACTAATGGTCTGTAGCCAAACGTAGCTGCTGCTCATGTTGGAATCTGTACTGATGCCGGAAAAGCCATGACAGGGAGACATAGTGGAGTGGTAACGCACGTGCAAGCAGTTGCTCCGACACCACTTGGGTACACTGCAGCATCCACCCAGAGGCTCTTGGGTACACTGCAGCATCCACAGAGAGGCTCTTGGGTACACTGCAGCATCCACAGAGAGGCTCTTGGGTACACTGCAGCATCCACAGAGAGGCTCTTGGGTACACTGCAGCATCCACCGAGAGGCTCTTGGGTACACTGCAGCATCCACCGAGAGGCTCTTGGGTACACTGCAGCATCCACCGAGAGGCTCTTGGGTACACTGCAGCATCCACCGAGAGGCTCTTGGGTACACTGCAGCATCCACCGAGAGGCTCTTGGGTACACTGCAGCATCCACCGAGAGGCTCTTGGGTACACTGCAGCATCCACAGAGAGGCTCTTGGGTACACTGCAGCATCCACCCAGAGGCTCTTGGGTACACTGCAGCATCCACAGAGAGGCTCTTGGGTACACTGCAGCATCCACAGAGAGGCTCTTGGGTACACTGCAGCATCCACCGAGAGGCTCTTGGGAACACTGCAGCATCCACCCAGAGGCTCTTGGGTACACTGCAGAATCCACCTAGAGGCTCTTGGGTACGAGAGGCTCTTGCTGGGAATGTCTGACAGCTGGAAAGACGTTTTGGACACTAGAGTGAAAATGGTTAACTTTGTTAATTTAAAACAAGGCCCCTGAACTCTCGTGTATTTTCTGCACTATGCAATGATGTGGGTTTGATGAGGGTGGGAGCTCTGAGGATCTGAACCCGAGGTAGAAGCCAATGGAGAGGGAGTCAGGACAGAGGATGAATGGGAAGCCCCCGAGGAAAAAGGTGCCGGAACCTCTGGTTCCAGGGTGTTTCTGGTCTGTGTCAGGTCCGGGCTCAACATCTCCAAGGAGACTCCCGTTGCCAGAGAACAGCTCCATCCTCCAGGGAATGGGGAGACCCCTTCGGGGATGAAACTCTGCTGAGCACCGGTCAGTCGGTTGTGGAGAGCCGACGCGGCAGCAACACTTCCATCAGACCAGAGCGGAATCTGGCTACTGAGGTGAAAGAAAAATAAAAAGTAAGCGGGTGTGGATTCCCTGGTAGCTTGTGTAGGTTTGCTACTTGCTTGCTAAGAGTAGCCAGGAACGTTAGCAGGAAGGTAGGGACAACGTTAGCAGAATGGTAGGGATAACATTAGCAGGGCAGTAGGGATAACGTTAGCAGAATGGTAGGGATGACATTAGCAGGATGGTAGGGCTAACATTAGCAGGGTAGTAGGGCGAACATTAGCAGGATGGTAGAGCTAACATTAGCAGGATGGTAGAGCTAACGTTAGCAGGATGGTAGTGCTAACGTTAGCAGGATGGTAATGCTAACGTTAGCAGGATGGTAGGGCTAACATTAGCAGGGTAGTAGGGCTAACGTTAGCAGGATGGAACGTTAGCAGGATGGTAGAGCTAACATAAGCAGGATGGTAGGGATAATGTTAGCAGAATGGTAGGGATAACATTAGCAGTATGGTAGGGCTAACATTAGCAGGGTAGTAGGGCGAACGTTAGCAGGATGGTAGAGCTAACGTTAGCAGGATGGAAGAGCTAACGTTAGCAGGATGGTAAGAGCTAACGTAAGCAGGATGGAACGTTAGTAGAATGGTAGGGCTAACGTTAGCAGGATGGTAGGGCTAGCGTTAGCAGGATGGTAATGCTAACGTTAGCAGGATGGTAGGACTAACGTTAGCAGGATGATAGGGCTAACGTTAGCAGGATGGAAGAGCTAACATAAGCAGGGTAGTAGGGCTAACGTTAGCAGGATGGTAGAGCTAACATTAGCAGGATGGTAGAGCTAACGTTAGCAGGATGGTAGGGCTAACGTTAGCAGGGTAGTAGTGCTAACGTTAGCAGGATGGAAGAGCTAACATAAGCAGGGTAGTAGGGCTAACGTTAGCAGGATGGTAGAGCTAACGTTAGCAGGATGGTAGAGCTAACGTTAGCAGGATGGTAGGGCTAACGTTAGCAGGATGGTAGAGCTAACGTTAGCAGGATGGAAGAGCTAACATAAGCAGGGTAGTAGGGCTAACGTTAGCAGGATGGTAGAGCTAACATTAGCAGGATGGTAGAGCTAACGTTAGCAGGATGGTAGAGCTAACATTAGCAGGATGGTAGAGCTAACATTAGCAGGATGGTAGGGCTAACAACCTTGCAAGTTGATGATGATGACCAGTTGTGATGAGTGCAAACAATTTGGTTGACTTTGAAGTTACACATTTAAAGTTATTAGTGTTGGTGCTTACATTATCAGGGAATAGACTGGCTTGCCAGGTCCTACATATTACATCACCCCCTGGATTTTTCCCCGACATAACTTTGGCATTCTTCGGAATTCTAATCAGTTTTATGTAATAACTCAAAAATAGAAATGGGAGGTGTAACTTTGCATTGGGAATTTTGATGTTTATGCTAATGCAGATCCATATGTGTATTGATTCTGTGGTCATGCTACTACATTCTATATATCATGCTTCTATGTTCTATATATCATGTTTCTATATTCTCTCTCTCTCACTAGGGGACATAGGGCACTACTTTAGACCAGGGTCTCACACACCTTTGTGTGTGTAGTGGTTATGATGTCCTTTATCTCCCTTTATTATCAGAGTCATAGGGTCACTCTCATGGCCCTGGGGTGTCCTGAATCTCCCTTTATTATCAGAGTCATAGGGTCACTCTCATGGCCCTGGGGTGTCCTGAATCTCCCTTTATTATCAGAGTTATAGGGTCACTCTCATGGCCCTGGGGTGTCCTGAATCTCCCTTTATTATCAGAGTTATAGGGTCACTCTCATGGCCCTGGGGTGTCCTGAATCTCCCTTTATTATCAGAGTCATAGGGTCACTCTCATGGCCCTGGGGTGTCCTGAATCTCCCTTTATTATCAGAGTTATAGGGTCACTCTCATGGCCCTGGGGTGTCCTGAATCTCCCTTTATTATCAGAGTCATAGGGTCACTCTCATGGCCCTGGGGTGTCCTGAATCTCCCTTTATTATCAGAGTCATAGGGTCACTCTCATGGTCCTGGGGTGTCCTGAATCTCCCTTTATTATCAGAATCATAGGGTCACTCTCATGGCCCTGGGGTGTCCTGAATCTCCCTTTATTATCAGAATCATAGGGTCACTCTCATGGCCCTGGGGTGTCCTGAATCTCTCTTTATTATCAGAGTCATAGGGTCACTCTCATGGCCCTGGGGTGTCCAGAATTCTCATAATGTCATTCCTCTCAAATGCGCGAAGAGTCTGGTGAACCAATGTTTCAAACGTGGCCTTCATTAGCCAATAAGGAAAGACTGGGAGAAACTGGAGAAACTAACCAATCCCCACAACACCTTCCCTCTAACCCAAGACTTGCAGTTTTTTGACTCGCTGAAATTCAATTATGATAAATACTTTACTAAGTAGGTCACTCCCACATAATGCTATGGTCACTTCAACTAAGGCCAAGTTTGAATGGTTGATATTCCAGGCAGGCATATATGCGCTGTGCGCAATAGCTTGGGGAGGAGGTTAACTGAAAACACTACTCAGTCCCTCAGGCCCTCTCCCCAGGTCAGGCAGCAGCAGACGGCTCCATGGTGAGAGTTGACTATCCCCTTCCACTTGAGGATCTTTGCTGTGACTTCACATGGAACCGTAAACAGTGGGTGTCTCAGTGTGCTGAAGTCAGCAGAAACACAACCATTAGTGCAGCAAAAGGATGTTACTGCAGAGAGAGTATGTAGTTAGTAGGTAGTTAGAGGGATTGTCATTGGTCTTTAGTGATTGGGAATGGGACACCCAATAGCCTAATGAAAGATCCTTAGAAGAAGAGAAGGAGATGAGAGATGTTATTATTACATATGATTTAACAAACTCAACAGTGTGAAACTGTGATATACTGTAAAGGACTACTACAGGTGTACAGGACTACTACAGGTGTACAGGACTACTACAGGTGTACAGACTACTACAGGTGTACAGAGTACTACAGGTGTACAGGACTACTACAGGTGTACAGGACTACTACAGGTGTACAGGACTACTACAGGTGTACAGAGTACTACAGGTGTACAGACTACTACAGGTGTATAGACTACTACAGGTGTACAGGACTACTACAGGTGTATAGACTACTACAGGTGTACAGGACTACTACAGGTGTATAGACTACTACAGGTGTACAGGACTACTACAGGTGTATAGACTACTACAGGTGTACAGGACTACTACAGGTGTACAGACTACTACAGGTGTACAGGACTACTACAGGTGTATAGACTACTACAGGTGTACAGAGTACTACAGGTGTATAGACTACTACAGGTGTACAGAGTACTACAGGTGTATAGACTACTACAGGTGTACAGACTACTACAGGTGTACAGGACTACTACAGGTGTATAGACTACTACAGGTGTACAGGACTACTACAGGTGTACAGAGTACTACAGGTGTACAGGACTACTACAGGTGTATAGACTACTACAGGTGTACAGAGTACTACAGGTGTATAGACTACTACAGGTGTACAGGACTACTACAGGTGTACAGACTACTACAGGTGTACAGGACTACTACAGGTGTATAGACTACTACAGGTGTACAGAGTACTACAGGTGTATAGACTACTACAGGTGTACAGACTACTACAGGTGTACAGGACTACTACAGGTGTATAGACTACTACAGGTGTACAGGACTACTACAGGTGTACAGACTACTACAGGTGTACAGGACTACTACAGGTGTATAGACTACTACAGGTGTACAGAGTACTACAGGTGTATAGACTACTACAGGTGTACAGAGTACTACAGGTGTACAGAGTACTACAGGTGTACAGGACTACTACAGGTGTATAGACTACTACAGGTGTACAGGACTACTACAGGTGTATAGACTACTACAGGTGTACAGGACTACTACAGGTGTATAGACTACTACAGGTGTACAGGACTACTACAGGTGTATAGACTACTACAGGTGTACAGGACTACTACAGGTGTATAGACTACTACAGGTGTACAGAGTACTACAGGTGTACAGAGTACTACAGGTGTACAGGACTACTACAGGTGTATAGACTACTACAGGTGTACAGGACTACTACAGGTGTATAGACTACTACAGGTGTATATACTACTACAGGTGTACAGACTACTACAGGTGTACAGGACTACTACAGGTGTATAGACTACTACAGGTGTATAGACTACTACAGGTGTATATACTACTACAGGTGTACAGGACTACTACAGGTGTACAGGACTACTACAGGTGTACAGAGTACTACAGGTGTACAGACTACTACAGGTGTATAGACTACTACAGGTGTACAGGACTACTACAGGTGTATAGACTACTACAGGTGTACAGGACTACTACAGGTGTATAGACTACTACAGGTGTACAGGACTACTACAGGTGTATAGACTACTACAGGTGTACAGGACTACTACAGGTGTACAGACTACTACAGGTGTACAGGACTACTACAGGTGTATAGACTACTACAGGTGTACAGAGTACTACAGGTGTATAGACTACTACAGGTGTACAGAGTACTACAGGTGTATAGACTACTACAGGTGTACAGACTACTACAGGTGTACAGGACTACTACAGGTGTATAGACTACTACAGGTGTACAGGACTACTACAGGTGTACAGAGTACTACAGGTGTACAGGACTACTACAGGTGTATAGACTACTACAGGTGTACAGGACTACTACAGGTGTACAGACTACTACAGGTGTACAGGACTACTACAGGTGTATAGACTACTACAGGTGTACAGAGTACTACAGGTGTATAGACTACTACAGGTGTACAGACTACTACAGGTGTACAGGACTACTACAGGTGTATAGACTACTACAGGTGTACAGGACTACTACAGGTGTACAGACTACTACAGGTGTACAGGACTACTACAGGTGTATAGACTACTACAGGTGTACAGAGTACTACAGGTGTATAGACTACTACAGGTGTACAGAGTACTACAGGTGTACAGAGTACTACAGGTGTACAGGACTACTACAGGTGTATAGACTACTACAGGTGTACAGGACTACTACAGGTGTATAGACTACTACAGGTGTACAGGACTACTACAGGTGTATAGACTACTACAGGTGTACAGGACTACTACAGGTGTATAGACTACTACAGGTGTACAGGACTACTACAGGTGTATAGACTACTACAGGTGTACAGAGTACTACAGGTGTACAGAGTACTACAGGTGTACAGGACTACTACAGGTGTATAGACTACTACAGGTGTACAGGACTACTACAGGTGTATAGACTACTACAGGTGTATATACTACTACAGGTGTACAGACTACTACAGGTGTACAGGACTACTACAGGTGTATAGACTACTACAGGTGTATATACTACTACAGGTGTACAGAGTACTACAGGTGTACAGGACTACTACAGGTGTACAGGACTACTACAGGTGTACAGGACTACTACAGGTGTACAGACTACTACAGGTGTACAGGACTACTACAGGTGTACAGAGTACTACAGGTGTACAGGACTACTACAGGTGTATAGACTACTACAGGTGTACAGGACTACTACAGGTGTATAGACTACTACAGGTGTACAGGACTACTACAGGTGTACAGAGTACTACAGGTGTACAGAGTACTACAGGTGTACAGGACTACTACAGGTGTATAGACTACTACAGGTGTACAGGACTACTACAGGTGTACAGAGTACTACAGGTGTACAGAGTACTACAGGTGTACAGGACTACTACAGGTGTACAGGACTACTACAGGTGTACAGACTACTACAGGTGTACAGGACTACTACAGGTGTATAGACTACTACAGGTGTACAGGACTACTACAGGTGTACAGAGTACTACAGGTGTACAGAGTACTACAGGTGTACAGGACTACTACAGGTGTACAGGACTACTACAGGTGTACAGAGTACTACAGGTGTATAGACTACTACAGGTGTACAGACTACTACAGGTGTACAGAGTACTACAGGTGTATAGACTACTACAGGTGTATATACTACTACAGGTGTACAGGACTACTACAGGTGTACAGAGTACTACAGGTGTATAGACTACTACAGGTGTACAGACTACTACAGGTGTACAGACTACTACAGGTGTATAGACTACTACAGGTGTACAGGACTACTACAGGTGTACAGAGTACTACAGGTGTATAGACTACTACAGGTGTACAGAATACTACAGGTGTACAGACTACTACAGGTGTACAGGACTACTACAGGTGTACAGAGTACTACAGGTGTATAGACTACTACAGGTGTACAGACTACTACAGGTGTACAGACTACTACAGGTGTATAGACTACTACAGGTGTACAGGACTACTACAGGTGTACAGAGTACTACAGGTGTATAGACTACTACAGGTGTACAGACTACTACAGGTGTACAGGACTACTACAGGTGTACAGAGTACTACAGGTGTATAGACTACTACAGGTGTATAGACTACTACAGGTGTATATACTACTACAGGTGTATAGACTACTACAGGTGTACAGGACTACTACAGGTGTATATACTACTACAGGTGTATAGAGTACTACAGGTGTATAGACTACTACAGGTGTACAGGACTACTACAGGTGTACAGAGTACTACAGGTGTATAGACTACTACAGGTGTACAGACTACTACAGGTGTACAGACTACTACAGGTGTATATACTAATACAGGTGTATATACTAATACAGGTGTATAGACTACTACAGGTGTATATACTACTACAGGTGTACAGAGTACTACAGGTGTATAGACTACTACAGGTGTATAGACTACTACAGGTGTACAGAGTACTACAGGTGTATAGACTACTACAGCTGTATAGACTACTACAGGTGTATAGACTACTACAGGTGTACAGAGTACTACAGGTGTATAGACTACTACAGGTGTATAGACTACTACAGGTGTATAGACTACTACAGGTGTATAGACTACTACAGGTGTATAGACTACTACAGGTGTATATACTACTACAGGTGTATAGACTACTACAGGTGTATAGACTACTACAGGTGTACAGACTACTACAGGTGTACAGACTACTACAGGTGTATATACTAATACAGGTGTATATACTAATACAGGTGTATAGACTACTACAGGTGTATATACTACTACAGGTGTATAGACTACTACAGGTGTATAGACTACTACAGGTGTACAGACTACTACAGGTTTACAGACTACTACAGGTGTATATACTACTACAGGTGTATAGACTACTACAGGTGTACAGACTACTACAGGTGTATATACTACTACAGGTGTACAGACTACTACAGGTGTATAGACTACTACAGGTGTATATACTAATACAGGTCTATATACTAATACAGGTGTATATACTAATACAGGTGTATTGACTACTACAGGTGTATATACTAATACAGGTGTATATACTAATACAGGTGTATTGACTACTACAGGTGTATATACTACTACAGGTGTATATACTAATACAGGTGTATTGACTACTACAGGTGTATATACTACTACAGGTGTATATACTAATACAGGTGTATTGACTACTACAGGTGTATATACTAATACAGGTGTATTGACTACTACAGGTGTATATACTAATACAGGTGTATAGACTACTACAGGTGTATTGACTAATACAGGTGTATATACTAAAACAGGTGTATTTTCTAATACAGGAGTATAGACTACTACAGGTGTATTGACTAATACAGGTGTATTGACTACTACAGGTGTATATACTAATACAGGTGTATTGACTACTACAGGTGTATATACTACTACAGGTGTATATACTAATACAGGTGTATTGACTACTACAGGTGTATATACTAATACAGGTGTATTGACTACTACAGGTGTATATACTAATACAGGTGTATTGACTACTACAGGTGTATATACTAATACAGGTGTATTGACTACTACAGGTGTATATACTAATACAGGTGTATAGACTACTACAGGTGTATTGACTAATACAGGTGTATATACTAAAACAGGTGTATTTTCTAATACAGGAGTATAGACTACTACAGGTGTATTGACTAATACAGGTGTATTGACTACTACAGGTGTATATACTAATACAGGTGTATTGACTACTACAGGTGTATATACTAATACAGGTGTATTGACTACTACAGGTGTATTGACTACTACAGGTGTATTGACTAATACACATACAACCACATGACAGCCCAGAGTCATCAGTCAGCCTGCATGACCTTATCAGACCAGAGAGCTGTGGCTTTTACCTGTCCGATTCAGAAGGAAACCTGTCTTCAATGCCATTCAGAACAATACTCCTCTTAATCATAATAAGATAAATACAATTTTCAGAAAAGGTGTTTTTAACCATAATACACGGTGCTACCCTATCACTAGTCAATAATACACGGTGTTATACTATCACTAGTCAATAATATACGGTGCTATACTATCACTAGTCAATAATACACGGTGTTATACTATCACTAGTCAATAATACACGGTGCTACCCTATCACTAGTCAATAATACACGGTGTTATACTATCACTAGTCAATAATATACGGTGCTATACTATCACTAGTAAATAATACACGGTGCTACACTATCACTAGTCAATAATACACGGTGCTACACTATCACTAGTCAATAATACACGGTGATACACTATCACTAGTCAATAATACACGGTGTTATACTATCACTAGTCAATAATATACGGTGCTATACTATCACTAGTCAATAATACACGGTGTTATACTATCACTAGTCAATAATACACGGTGTTATACTATCACTAGTCAATAATACACGGTGCTACCCTATCACTAGTCAATAATACACAGTGTTATACTATCACTAGTCAATAATACACAGTGCTACACTATCACTAGTCAATAATACACAGTGTTATACTATCACTAGTCAATAATACACAGTGCTACACTATCACTAGTCAATAATACACAGTGTTATACTATCACTAGTCAATAATACACAGTGCTACACTATCACTAGTCAATAATACACAGTGTTATACTATCACTAGTCAATAATACACAGTGCTACACTATCACTAGTCAATAATACACAGTGTTATACTATCACTAGTCAATAATACACAGTGCTACACTATCACTAGTCAATAATACACAGTGTTATACTATCACTAGTCAATAATACACAGTGCTACACTATCACTAGTCAATAATACACAGTGTTATACTATCACTAGTCAATAATACACGGTGCTACACTATCACTAGTCAATAATACACGGTGATACACTATCACTAGTCAATAATACACCGTGCTACACTATCACTAGTCAATAATACACGGTGTTATACTATCACTAGTCAATAATACACGGTGCCAATAATACACAGTGCTACACTATCACTAGTCAATAATACACGGTGCTACCCTATCACTAGTCAATAATACACAGTGCCAATAATACACAGTGCTACACTATCACTAGTCAATAATACACGGTGTTATACTATCACTAGTCAATAATATACGGTGCTATACTATCACTAGTCAATAATACACGGTGCTACACTATCACTAGTCAATAATACACAGTGTTATACTATCACTAGTCAATAATACACGGTGTTATACTATCACTAGTCAATAATACACGGTGCTACACTATCACTAGTCAATAATACACGGTGGTATACTATCACTAGTCAATAATACACGGTGTTATACTATCACTAGTCAATAATACACGGTGTTATACTATCACTAGTCAATAATACACGGTGCTACCCTATCACTAGTCAATAATACACAGTGCCAATAATACACAGTGCTACACTATCACTAGTCAATAATACACGGTGTTATACTATCACTAGTCAATAATATACGGTGCTATACTATCACTAGTCAATAATACACGGTGCTACACTATCACTAGTCAATAATACACAGTGTTATACTATCACTAGTCAATAATACACAATGTTATACTATCACTAGTCAATAATACACGGTGCTACCCTATCACTAGTCAATAATACACGGTGCTACACTATCACTAGTCAATAATACACGCTGCTACCCTATCACTAGTCAATAATACACAGTGTTATACTATCACTAGTCAATAATACACGGTGCTATACTATCACTAGTCAATAATACACGGTGCTACACTATCACTAGTCAATAATACACGGTGCTATACTATCACTAGTCAATAATACACGGTGCTACACTATCACTAGTCAATAATACACAGTGTTATACTATCACTAGTCAATAATACACAGTGCTACACTATCACTAGTCAATAATACACAGTGCTACACTATCACTAGTCAATAATACACGGTGCTACACTATCACTAGTCAATAATACACAGTGCTACCCTATCACTAGTCAATAATACACAGTGCTACCCTATCACTAGTCAATAATACACAGTGTTATACTATCACTAGTCAATAATACACGGTGCTACACTATCACTAGTCAATAATACACAGTGCTACCCTATCACTAGTCAATAATACACAGTGCTACCCTATCACTAGTCAATAATACACAGTGTTATACTATCACTAGTCAATAATACACGGTGCTACCCTATCACTAGTCAATAATACACGGTGCTACACTATCACTAGTCAATAATACACAGTGCTACCCTATCACTAGTCAATAATACACGGTGTTATACTATCACTAGTCAATAATATACGGTGTTATACTATCACTAGTCAATAATACACCGTGCTACACTATCACTAGTCAATAATACACAGTGCTATACTATTACTAGTCAATAATACACGGTGCTACACTATCACTAGTCAATAATACACAGTGCTATACTATTACTAGTCAATAATACACGGTGCTACACTATCACTAGTCAATAATACACCGTGCTACACTATCATTAGCCCATTATACACCGTGCTACACTATCATTAGCCCATTATACACCGTGCTACACTATCATTAGCCCATTATACACCGTGCTACACTATCATTAGCCCATTATACACCGTGCTACACTATCATTAGCCCATTATACACCGTGCTACACTATCATTAGCCCATTATACACCGTGCTACACTATCATTAGCCCATTATACACCGTGCTACACTATCATTAGCCCATTATACACCGTGCTACACTATCATTAGCCCATTATACACCGTGCTACACTATCATTAGCCAATCGTCAGAATGCGGTCTCTTCTCTTTCTTTGACTTTTTAATCCATGTTCCTTCCCTTACATGCTCCCCTCCCTCCATTCCCCCGTTCGTTCCTCTTATCACCGTTTCCTTATTGCCTTCGCCTATGAGGAAAGAGAGAGCAGAGGAAGTAACACCGTAGTGAATACATGACCCGTGTTCCACTATTAGTTCCACTAGTCTATTACAGCCCGCAGCCGTAGAGCCGCTTCACCACTGTCGCGCCGCAGATCAGACCAGAGAGCTGTGGCTTTTACCTGTCCGATTCAGAAGGAAACCTGTCTTCAATGCCATTCAGAACAATACTCCTCTTAATCATAATAAGATGAATACAATTTTCAGAAAAGGTGTTTTTAACCATAATACACGGTGCTACCCTATCACTAGTCAATAATACACGGTGTTATACTATCACTAGTCAATAATATACGGTGCTATACTATCACTAGTCAATAATACACGGTGTTATACTATCACTAGTCAATAATATACGGTGCTATACTATCACTAGTCAATAATACACGGTGCTACACTATCACTAGTCAATAATACACGGTGTTATACTATCACTAGTCAATAATACACGGTGTTATACTATCACTAGTCAATAATATACGGTGCTATACTATCACTAGTCAATAATACACGGTGTTATACTATCACTAGTCAATAATACACGGTGCTACACTATCACTAGTCAATAATATACGGTGCTATACTATCACTAGTCAATAATACACGGTGTTATACTATCACTAGTCAATAATATACGGTGCTATACTATCACTAGTCAATAATACACGGTGTTATACTATCACTAGTCAATAATACACGGTGCTACCCTATCACTAGTCAATAATACACGGTGTTATACTATCACTAGTCAATAATATACGGTGCTATACTATCACTAGTAAATAATACACGGTGCTACACTATCACTAGTCAATAATACACGGTGCTACACTATCACTAGTCAATAATACACGGTGATACACTATCACTAGTCAATAATACACGGTGTTATACTATCACTAGTCAATAATATACGGTGCTATACTATCACTAGTCAATAATACACGGTGTTATACTATCACTAGTCAATAATACACGGTGTTATACTATCACTAGTCAATAATACACGGTGCTACCCTATCACTAGTCAATAATACACAGTGTTATACTATCACTAGTCAATAATACACAGTGCTACACTATCACTAGTCAATAATACACAGTGTTATACTATCACTAGTCAATAATACACAGTGCTACACTATCACTAGTCAATAATACACAGTGTTATACTATCACTAGTCAATAATACACAGTGCTACACTATCACTAGTCAATAATACACAGTGTTATACTATCACTAGTCAATAATACACAGTGCTACACTATCACTAGTCAATAATACACAGTGTTATACTATCACTAGTCAATAATACACAGTGCTACACTATCACTAGTCAATAATACACAGTGTTATACTATCACTAGTCAATAATACACAGTGCTACACTATCACTAGTCAATAATACACAGTGTTATACTATCACTAGTCAATAATACACGGTGCTACACTATCACTAGTCAATAATACACGGTGATACACTATCACTAGTCAATAATACACCGTGCTACACTATCACTAGTCAATAATACACGGTGTTATACTATCACTAGTCAATAATACACGGTGCCAATAATACACAGTGCTACACTATCACTAGTCAATAATACACGGTGCTACCCTATCACTAGTCAATAATACACAGTGCCAATAATACACAGTGCTACACTATCACTAGTCAATAATACACGGTGTTATACTATCACTAGTCAATAATATACGGTGCTATACTATCACTAGTCAATAATACACGGTGCTACACTATCACTAGTCAATAATACACAGTGTTATACTATCACTAGTCAATAATACACGGTGTTATACTATCACTAGTCAATAATACACGGTGCTACACTATCACTAGTCAATAATACACGGTGGTATACTATCACTAGTCAATAATACACGGTGTTATACTATCACTAGTCAATAATACACGGTGTTATACTATCACTAGTCAATAATACACGGTGCTACCCTATCACTAGTCAATAATACACAGTGCCAATAATACACAGTGCTACACTATCACTAGTCAATAATACACGGTGTTATACTATCACTAGTCAATAATATACGGTGCTATACTATCACTAGTCAATAATACACGGTGCTACACTATCACTAGTCAATAATACACAGTGTTATACTATCACTAGTCAATAATACACAATGTTATACTATCACTAGTCAATAATACACGGTGCTACCCTATCACTAGTCAATAATACACGGTGCTACACTATCACTAGTCAATAATACACGCTGCTACCCTATCACTAGTCAATAATACACAGTGTTATACTATCACTAGTCAATAATACACGGTGCTATACTATCACTAGTCAATAATACACGGTGCTACACTATCACTAGTCAATAATACACGGTGCTATACTATCACTAGTCAATAATACACGGTGCTACACTATCACTAGTCAATAATACACAGTGTTATACTATCACTAGTCAATAATACACAGTGCTACACTATCACTAGTCAATAATACACAGTGCTACACTATCACTAGTCAATAATACACGGTGCTACACTATCACTAGTCAATAATACACAGTGCTACCCTATCACTAGTCAATAATACACAGTGCTACCCTATCACTAGTCAATAATACACAGTGTTATACTATCACTAGTCAATAATACACAGTGCTACACTATCACTAGTCAATAATACACAGTGCTACCCTATCACTAGTCAATAATACACAGTGCTACCCTATCACTAGTCAATAATACACAGTGCTATACTATTACTAGTCAATAATACACGGTGCTACACTATCACTAGTCAATAATACACCGTGCTACACTATCATTAGCCCATTATACACCGTGCTACACTATCATTAGCCCATTATACACCGTGCTACACTATCATTAGCCCATTATACACCGTGCTACACTATCATTAGCCCATTATACACCGTGCTACACTATCATTAGCCCATTATACACCGTGCTACACTATCATTAGCCCATTATACACCGTGCTACACTATCATTAGCCCATTATACACCGTGCTACACTATCATTAGCCCATTATACACCGTGCTACACTATCACTAGCCCATAATACACCGTGCTACACTATCATTAGCCAATCGTCAGAATGCGGTCTCTTCTCTTTCTTTGACTTTTTAATCCATGTTCCTTCCCTTACATGCTCCCCTCCCTCCATTCCCCCGTTCGTTCCTCTTATCACCGTTTCCTTATTGCCTTCGCCTATGAGGAAAGAGAGAGCAGAGGAAGTAACACCGTAGTGAATACATGACCCGTGTTCCACTATTAGTTCCACTAGTCTATTACAGCCCGCAGCCGTAGAGCCGCTTCACCACTGTCGCGCCGCAGATCAGACCAGAGAGCTGTGGCTTTTACCTGTCCGATTCAGAAGGAAACCTGTCTTCAATGCCATTCAGAACAATACTCCTCTTAATCATAATAAGATAAATACAATTTTCAGAAAAGGTGTTTTTAACCATAATACACGGTGCTACCCTATCACTAGTCAATAATACACGGTGTTATACTATCACTAGTCAATAATATACGGTGCTATACTATCACTAGTCAATAATACACGGTGTTATACTATCACTAGTCAATAATATACGGTGCTATACTATCACTAGTCAATAATACACGGTGCTACACTATCACTAGTCAATAATACACGGTGTTATACTATCACTAGTCAATAATACACGGTGTTATACTATCACTAGTCAATAATATACGGTGCTATACTATCACTAGTCAATAATACACGGTGTTATACTATCACTAGTCAATAATACACGGTGCTACACTATCACTAGTCAATAATATACGGTGCTATACTATCACTAGTCAATAATACACGGTGTTATACTATCACTAGTCAATAATAAACGGTGCTACCCTATCACTAGTCAATAATACACTGTGTTATACTATCACTAGTCAATAATACACGGTGCTACACTATCACTAGTCAATAATACACGGTGCTACACTATCACTAGTCAATAATACACGGTGCTACACTATCACTAGTCAATAATACACGGTGCTACCCTATCACTAGTCAATAATACACGGTGTTATACTATCACTAGTCAATAATACACGGTGCTACACTATCACTAGTCAATAATACACGGTGCTACACTATCACTAGTCAATAATACACGGTGTTATACTATCACTAGTCAATAATACACGGTGCTACACTATCACTAGTCAATAATACACGGTGCTACCCTATCACTAGTCAATAATACACGGTGTTATACTATCACTAGTCAATAATACACGGTGCTACACTATCACTAGTCAATAATACACGGTGCTACCCTATCACTAGTCAATAATACACAGTGCTACACTATCACTAGTCAATAATACACGGTGTTATACTATCACTAGTCAATAATACACGGTGCTACACTATCACTAGTCAATAATACACAGTGCTACACTATCACTAGTCAATAATACACGGTGTTATACTATCACTAGTCAATAATACACGGTGCTACCCTATCACTAGTCAATAATACACGGTGTTATACTATCACTAGTCAATAATACACGGTGCTACACTATCACTAGTCAATAATACACGGTGCTACCCTATCACTAGTCAATAATACACAGTGTTATACTATCACTAGTCAATAACACACGGTGTTATACTATCACTAGTCAATAATACACAGTGCTACACTATCACTAGTCAATAATACACAGTGCTACACTATCACTAGTCAATAATACACAGTGTTATACTATCACTAGTCAATAATACACAGTGCTACACTATCACTAGTCAATAATACACGGTGTTATACTATCACTAGTCAATAATACACGGTGCTACACTATCACTAGTCAATAATACACGGTGATACACTATCACTAGTCAATAATACACCGTGCTACACTATCACTAGTCAATAATACACAGTGCTATACTATTACTAGTCAATAATACACGGTGCTACACTATCACTAGTCAATAATACACAGTGCTACACTATCATTGGCCCATTATACACCGTGCTACACTATCATTAGCCCATTATACACCGTGCTACACTATCATTAGCCCATTATACACCGTGCTACACTATCATTAGCCCATAATACACCGTGCTACACTATCATTAGCCCATTATACACCGTGCTACACTATCATTAGCCCATTATACACCGTGCTACACTATCATTAGCCCATTATACACCGTGCTACACTATCATTAGCCCATAATACACCGTGCTACACTATCATTAGCCCATTATACACCGTGCTACACTATCATTAGCCCATTATACACCGTGCTACACTATCATTAGCCCATAATACACCGTGCTACACTATCATTAGCCCATTATACACCGTGCTACACTATCATTAGCCCATTATACACCGTGCTACACTATCATTAGCCCATTATACACCGTGCTACACTATCATTAGCCCATTATACACCGTGCTACACTATCATTAGCCCATTATACACCGTGCTACACTATCATTAGCCCATTATACACCGTGCTACACTATCATTAGCCCATTATACACCGTGCTACACTATCATTAGCCCATTATACACCGTGCTACACTATCATTAGCCCATTATACACCGTGCTACACTATCACTAGCCCATAATACACCGTGCTACACTATCATTAGCCAATCGTCAGAATGCGGTCTCTTCTCTTTCTTTGACTTTTTAATCCATGTTCCTTCCCTTACATGCTCCCCTCCCTCCATTCCCCCGTTCGTTCCTCTTATCACCGTTTCCTTATTGCCTTCGCCTATGAGGAAAGAGAGAGCAGAGGAAGTAACACCGTAGTGAATACATGACCCGTGTTCCACTATTAGTTCCACTAGTCTATTACAGCCCGCAGCCGTAGAGCCGCTTCACCACTGTCGCGCCGCAGATCAGACCAGAGAGCTGTGGCTTTTACCTGTCCGATTCAGAAGGAAACCTGTCTTCAATGCCATTCAGAACAATACTCCTCTTAATCATAATAAGATAAATACAATTTTCAGAAAAGGTGTTTTTAACCATAATACACGGTGCTACCCTATCACTAGTCAATAATACACGGTGTTATACTATCACTAGTCAATAATATACGGTGCTATACTATCACTAGTCAATAATACACGGTGTTATACTATCACTAGTCAATAATATACGGTGCTATACTATCACTAGTCAATAATACACGGTGCTACACTATCACTAGTCAATAATACACGGTGTTATACTATCACTAGTCAATAATACACGGTGTTATACTATCACTAGTCAATAATATACGGTGCTATACTATCACTAGTCAATAATACACGGTGTTATACTATCACTAGTCAATAATACACGGTGCTACACTATCACTAGTCAATAATATACGGTGCTATACTATCACTAGTCAATAATACACGGTGTTATACTATCACTAGTCAATAATAAACGGTGCTACCCTATCACTAGTCAATAATACACTGTGTTATACTATCACTAGTCAATAATACACGGTGCTACACTATCACTAGTCAATAATACACGGTGCTACACTATCACTAGTCAATAATACACGGTGCTACACTATCACTAGTCAATAATACACGGTGCTACCCTATCACTAGTCAATAATACACGGTGTTATACTATCACTAGTCAATAATACACGGTGCTACACTATCACTAGTCAATAATACACGGTGCTACACTATCACTAGTCAATAATACACGGTGTTATACTATCACTAGTCAATAATACACGGTGCTACACTATCACTAGTCAATAATACACGGTGCTACCCTATCACTAGTCAATAATACACGGTGTTATACTATCACTAGTCAATAATACACGGTGCTACACTATCACTAGTCAATAATACACGGTGCTACCCTATCACTAGTCAATAATACACAGTGCTACACTATCACTAGTCAATAATACACGGTGTTATACTATCACTAGTCAATAATACACGGTGCTACACTATCACTAGTCAATAATACACAGTGCTACACTATCACTAGTCAATAATACACAGTGTTATACTATCACTAGTCAATAATACACGGTGCTACCCTATCACTAGTCAATAATACACGGTGTTATACTATCACTAGTCAATAATACACGGTGCTACACTATCACTAGTCAATAATACACGGTGCTACCCTATCACTAGTCAATAATACACAGTGTTATACTATCACTAGTCAATAATACACGGTGTTATACTATCACTAGTCAATAATACACAGTGCTACACTATCACTAGTCAATAATACACAGTGCTACACTATCACTAGTCAATAATACACAGTGTTATACTATCACTAGTCAATAATACACAGTGCTACACTATCACTAGTCAATAATACACGGTGTTATACTATCACTAGTCAATAATACACGGTGCTACACTATCACTAGTCAATAATACACGGTGATACACTATCACTAGTCAATAATACACCGTGCTACACTATCACTAGTCAATAATACACAGTGCTATACTATTACTAGTCAATAATACACGGTGCTACACTATCACTAGTCAATAATACACAGTGCTACACTATCATTAGCCCATTATACACCGTGCTACACTATCATTAGCCCATTATACACCGTGCTACACTATCATTAGCCCATTATACACCGTGCTACACTATCATTAGCCCATAATACACCGTGCTACACTATCATTAGCCCATTATACACCGTGCTACACTATCATTAGCCCATTATACACCGTGCTACACTATCATTAGCCCATTATACACCGTGCTACACTATCATTAGCCCATAATACACCGTGCTACACTATCATTAGCCCATTATACACCGTGCTACACTATCATTAGCCCATTATACACCGTGCTACACTATCATTAGCCCATAATACACCGTGCTACACTATCATTAGCCCATTATACACCGTGCTACACTATCATTAGCCCATTATACACCGTGCTACACTATCATTAGCCCATTATACACCGTGCTACACTATCATTAGCCAATCGTCAGAATGCGGTCTCTTCTCTTTCTTTGACTTTTTAATCCATGTTCCTTCCCTTACATGCTCCCCTCCCTCCATTCCCCCGTTCGTTCCTCTTATCACCGTTTCCTTATTGCCTTCGCCTATGAGGAAAGAGAGAGCAGAGGAAGTAACACCGTAGTGAATACATGACCCGTGTTCCACTATTAGTTCCACTAGTCTATTACAGCCCGCAGCCGTAGAGCCGCTTCACCACTGTCGCGCCGCAGATACACTCTCTTTTCAAATCTTACCAGCAACATTCATTATCTATTTGCCTGCGCAGTGCAATGGATTTTTAACCGGGGTTTCTACCTATCTAATATCATAGAGCAGCAGAGCCTGCAGTGACCGGTCAGGCAGCGGTACACCAAGGTACCAATCAATACGACTGGAGACTTCAGAGAAAGGATATATATATAGCTGCCTATAGCTGCTACGAGGAAAAACGTCGCGGAGAAGGAGGCTGGAATTATGAAGGTATGCCGTTGAAACAAATGTGCATTTTTTTGCGACGTTTTTTAGTTTGAGGCTATTTTGTAATCTATTTGCCGTAGTTACCATTTCACCAACAAGACGCGTTCTGCTCTATCCAGAACATGCCTACTAGGTTACTTACTCTGTTATTGCTCTACTGCCATAATAAAGAAAGCAAGGTTAGACTATTATGTGATCCATTTATGTCAGAGGCTATTGTGCTCCACAACGCTGCATTTGCCCAGGTCCGATCAATCTCGCCGTTTACTAGCTATTTAACCATATAGATGTAGAGTCCCTACGCTCTCTGCTGCTAAAACGCTCCCCTGTGTCACTAGGTCCTCAGAAGGCTATCCAAATTAACCAGCTGGTGTCTTCAACACATCTGGCCAAGGATTACCAAGCATTTATTTACACTACTGAAATACACCACAGCCAACATAACTCCGTGTTGGATTAGCCCGCAGCAGTGTATGTGGGCATAGTATTATTGCTAATCTGTTTGGCCCAGAGGCCCTGTGATAGTACATAGTCTGCCTGTCCTGTGATAGTACAGTCTGCCTGCCCTGTGATAGTACATAGTCTGACGGCCCTGTGATAGTACAGTCTGCCAGCCCTGTGATAGTACAGTCTGCCTGCCCTGTGATAGTACAGTCTGCCTGCCGTGTGATAGTAACTAGTCTGCCTGCCGTGTGATAGTAACTAGTCTGCCTGCAGTGTGATAGTCACTAGTTGCCTGCCATGTGATAGTCACTAGTCTGCCTGCCGTGTGATAGTCACTAGTCTGCCTGCCGTGTGATAGTCACTAGTCTGCCTGCCGTGTGATATTCACTAGTCTGCCTGCCGTGTGATAGTCACTAGTCTGCCTGCCATGTGATAGTCACTAGTCTGCCTGCCGTGTGATAGTCACTAGTCTGCCTGCCGTGTGATAGTCACTAGTCTGCCTGCCGTGTGATAGTCACTAGTCTGCCTGCCGTGTGATAGTCACTAGTCTGCTTGCCGTGTGATAGTCACTAGTCTGCCTGCCGTGTGATAGTCACTAGTCTGCCTGCCGTGTGATAGTCACTAGTCTGCTTGCCGTGTGATAGTCACTAGTCTGCCTGCCGTGTGATAGTCACTAGTCTGCCTGCCATGTGATAGTCACTAGTCTGCCTGCCGTGTGATAGTCACTAGTCTGCCTGCCGTGTGATAGTCACTAGTCTGCCTGCCGTGTGATATTCACTAGTCTGCCTGCCATGTGATAGTCACTAGTCTGCCTGCCATGTGATAGTCACTAGTCTGCCTGCCGTGTGATAGTAACTAGTCTGCCTGCCGTGTGATAGTCACTAGTCTAGCTGCCGTGTGATAGTCACTAGTCTGCCTGCCCTGTAATAGTAACTAGTTGCCTGCCGTGTGATAGTCACTAGTCTGCCTGCCGTGTGATAGTCACTAGTCTGCCTGCCGTGTGATAGTCACTAGTCTGCTTGCCGTGTGATAGTCACTAGTTGCCTGCCGTGTGATAGTCACTAGTCTAGCTGCCGTGTGATAGTCACTAGTCTGCCTGCCCTGTAATAGTAACTAGTTGCCTGCCGTGTGATAGTCACTAGTCTGCCTGCCGTGTGATAGTCACTAGTCTGCTTGCCGTGTGATAGTCACTAGTTGCCTGCCGTGTGATAGTCACTAGTCTGCTTGCCGTGTGATAGTCACTAGTTGCCTGCCGTGTGATAGTCACTAGCCTGCCTGCCGTGTGATAGTACAGTCTGCCCTGTGATAGTACAGTCTCCCTGCCGTGTGATAGTAACTAGTCTGTCTGCCGTGTGATAGTCACTAGTCTGCCTGCCCTGTAATAGTAACTAGTCTGTCTGCCGTGTGATAGTCACTAGTCTGCCTGCCCTGTAATAGTAACTAGTCTGCCTGCCGTGTGATAGTCACTAGTCTGCCTGCCGTGTGATAGTCACTAGTCTGCCTGCCCTGTGATAGTACAGTCTGCCTGCCCTGTGATAGTACAGTCTGCCTGCCCTGTGATAGTCACTAGTCTGCCTGCCCTGTGATAGTACAGTCTGCCTGCCCTGTGATAGTACATAGTCTGCCTGCCGTGTGATAGTAACTAGTCTGCCTGCCCTGTGATAGTAACTAGTCTGCCTGCCGTGTGATAGTACAGTCTGCCTGCCCTGTGATAGTACAGTCTGCCTGCCCTGTGATAGTACATAGTCTGCCTGCCGTGTGATAGTCACTAGTCTGCCTGCCGTGTGATAGTCACTAGTCTGCCTGCCATGTAATAGTAACTAGTCTGCCTGCCGTGTGATAGTCACTAGTCTGCCTGCCCTGTAATAGTAACTAGTCTGCTTGCCGTGTGATAGTCACTAGTCTGCCTGCCGTGTGATAGTCACTAGTCTGCCTGCCCTGTGATAGTACAGTCTGCCTGCCCTGTGATAGTACAGTCTGCCTGCCCTGTGATAGTCACTAGTCTGCCTGCCCTGTGATAGTACAGTCTGCCTGCTCTGTGATAGTACATAGTCTGCCTGCCGTGTGATAGTAACTAGTCTGCCTGCCCTGTGATAGTACAGTCTGCCTGCCCTGTGATAGTACAGTCTGCCTGCCGTGTAATAGTACAGTCTGCCTGCCCTGTGATAGTACAGTCTGCCTGCCCTGTGATAGTACATAGTCTGCCTGCCGTGTGATAGTCACTAGTCTGCCTGCCGTGTGATAGTCACTAGTCTGCCTGCCCTGTGATAGTACAGTCTGCCTGCCCTGTGATAGTACAGTCTGCCTGCCCTGTGATAGTCACTAGTCTGCCTGCCCTGTGATAGTACAGTCTGCCTGCCCTGTGATAGTACATAGTCTGCCTGCCGTGTGATAGTAACTAGTCTGCCTGCCCTGTGATAGTACAGTCTGCCTGCCGTGTGATAGTAACTAGTCTGCCTGCCCTGTGATAGTAACTAGTCTGCCCTGTGATAGTACAGTCTGCCTGCCGTGTGATAGTCACTAGTCTGCCTGCCCTGTGATAGTAACTAGTCTGCCCTGTGATAGTACATAGTCTGCCTGCCGTGTGATAGTCACTAGTCTGCCTGCCGTGTGATAGTCACTTGTCTGCCTGCCCTGTGATAGTACAGTCTGCCTGCCCTGTGATAGTACATAGTCTGCCTGCCCTGTGATAGTACAGTCTGCCTGCCCTGTGATAGTACAGTCTGCCTGCCCTGTTATAGTGGATAGTCTGCCCTGTGTGATAGTAACTAGTCTGCCTGCCCTGTGATAGTGGATAGTCTGCCCTGTGATAGTGGATAGTCTGCCCTGTGATAGTGGATAGTCTGCCCTGTGATAGTAACTAGTCTGCCTGCCCTGTTATAGTGGATAGTCTGCCCTGTGTGATAGTAACTAGTCTGCCTGCCCTGTAATAGTGGATAGTCTGCCTGCCCTGTGATAGTGGATAGTCTGCCTGCCCTGTGATAGTGGATAGTCTGCCTGCCCTGTGATAGTGGATAGTCTGCCCTGTGATAGTGGATAGTCTGCCCTGTGATAGTGGATAGTCTGCCCTGTGATAGTGGATAGTCTGCCCTGTGATAGTGGATAGTCTGCCCTGTGATAGTCACTAGTCTGCCTGCCATGTAATAGTAACTAGTCTGCCTGCCGTGTGATAGTCACTAGTCTGCCTGCCCTGTAATAGTAACTAGTCTGCTTGCCGTGTGATAGTCACTAGTCTGCCTGCCGTGTGATAGTCACTAGTCTGCCTGCCCTGTGATAGTACAGTCTGCCTGCCCTGTGATAGTACAGTCTGCCTGCCCTGTGATAGTCACTAGTCTGCCTGCCCTGTGATAGTACAGTCTGCCTGCTCTGTGATAGTACATAGTCTGCCTGCCGTGTGATAGTAACTAGTCTGCCTGCCCTGTGATAGTACAGTCTGCCTGCCCTGTGATAGTACAGTCTGCCTGCCGTGTAATAGTACAGTCTGCCTGCCCTGTGATAGTACAGTCTGCCTGCCCTGTGATAGTACATAGTCTGCCTGCCGTGTGATAGTCACTAGTCTGCCTGCCGTGTGATAGTCACTAGTCTGCCTGCCCTGTGATAGTACAGTCTGCCTGCCCTGTGATAGTACAGTCTGCCTGCCCTGTGATAGTCACTAGTCTGCCTGCCCTGTGATAGTACAGTCTGCCTGCCCTGTGATAGTACATAGTCTGCCTGCCGTGTGATAGTAACTAGTCTGCCTGCCCTGTGATAGTACAGTCTGCCTGCCGTGTGATAGTAACTAGTCTGCCTGCCCTGTGATAGTAACTAGTCTGCCCTGTGATAGTACAGTCTGCCTGCCGTGTGATAGTACAGTCTGCCTGCCGTGTGATAGTCACTAGTCTGCCTGCCATGTGATAGTCACTAGTCTGCCTGCCGTGTGATAGTACAGTCTGCCTGCCGTGTGATAGTAACTAGTCTGCCTGCCCTGTGATAGTAACTAGTCTGCCCTGTGATAGTACAGTCTGCCTGCCGTGTGATAGTCACTAGTCTGCCTGCCCTGTGATAGTAACTAGTCTGCCCTGTGATAGTACATAGTCTGCCTGCCGTGTGATAGTCACTAGTCTGCCTGCCGTGTGATAGTCACTTGTCTGCCTGCCCTGTGATAGTACAGTCTGCCTGCCCTGTGATAGTACATAGTCTGCCTGCCCTGTGATAGTACAGTCTGCCTGCCCTGTGATAGTACAGTCTGCCTGCCCTGTTATAGTGGATAGTCTGCCCTGTGTGATAGTAACTAGTCTGCCTGCCCTGTGATAGTGGATAGTCTGCCCTGTGATAGTGGATAGTCTGCCCTGTGATAGTGGATAGTCTGCCCTGTGATAGTAACTAGTCTGCCTGCCCTGTTATAGTGGATAGTCTGCCCTGTGTGATAGTAACTAGTCTGCCTGCCCTGTGATAGTGGATAGTCTGCCTGCCCTGTGATAGTGGATAGTCTGCCTGCCCTGTGATAGTGGATAGTCTGCCTGCCCTGTGATAGTGGATAGTCTGCCCTGTGATAGTGGATAGTCTGCCCTGTGATAGTGGATAGTCTGCCCTGTGATAGTGGATAGTCTGCCCTGTGATAGTGGATAGTCTGCCCTGTGATAGTAACTAGTCTGCCTGCCCTGTTATAGTGGATAGTCTGCCCTGTGTGATAGTAACTAGTCTGCCTGCCCTGTGATAGTGGATAGTCTGCCCTGTGATAGTGGATAGTCTGCCCTGTGATAGTGGATAGTCTGCCTGCCCTGTGATAGTGGATAGTCTGCCCTGTGATAGTGGATAGTCTGCCCTGTGATAGTGGATAGTCTGCCCTGTGATAGTGGATAGTCTGCCTGCCCTGTGATAGTGGATAGTCTGCCCTGTGTGATAGTAACTAGTCTGCCTGCCCTGTGATAGTGGATAGTCTGCCCTGTGATAGTGGATAGTCTGCCTGCCCTGTGATAGTGGATAGTCTGCCCTGTGATAGTGGATAGTCTGCCCTGTGATAGTGGATAGTCTGCCTGCCCTGTTATAGTGGATAGTCTGCCCTGTGTGATAGTAACTAGTCTGCCTGCCCTGTGATAGTGGATAGTCTGCCCTGTGATAGTGGATAGTCTGCCCTGTGATAGTGGATAGTCTGCCCTGTGACAGTGGATAGTCTGCCTGCCCTGTGATAGTGGATAGTCTGCCTGCCCTGTGATAGTGGATAGTCTGCCTGCCCTGTGATAGTGGATAGTCTGCCCTGTGATAGTGGATAGTCTGCCCTGTGATAGTGGATAGTCTGCCCTGTGATAGTGGATAGTCTGCCCTGTGATAGTGGATAGTCTGCCCTGTGATAGTGGATAGTCTGCCCTGTGATAGTGGATAGTCTGCCCTGTGATAGTGGATAGTCTGCCCTGTGATAGTGGATAGTCTGCCCTGTGATAGTGGATAGTCTGCCCTGTGATAGTGGATAGTCTGCCCTGTGATAGTGGATAGTCTGTGTATGAGCAGTGGATTATAGGCTGGAAAAGGCTCAGCCATCGCAGAAGAGTGTTTCTTTCAAATATCTGTGAATGTGCTCTAGGCGTGCTCTGTGTGTGTGTATGCGAAAGGGAGAGTGTATGTGGGCTGAATGCTTGTGTTTTGTGTATGAGCAACCTATCTCCTGCCGTTGTGTCCTTGAGCAAGGCACCCCCCCCCCCCCACACACACACAAAGTAAAATACTGCACTGAAAGGCTACTGGGTGGTCGGTCAACCCTCCCATCTGGAGAGCTACTGGGTGGTCGGTCAACCCTCCCATCAACCCTGCTCAAACACACCGGAGTCAGTTTATTAAGGTCCTGTTGAGCAGCTGATTTTGTACAATGTGTTGTGTTCGAGCAGGGTTGGAGCAATAACCTGCACCCTCAGTGTCTCTCCTGGAGGATGGTTGGCCCACCCTGCAACATTACAACTACAACCAAATACTTTTTATGTTTACAAAAAAAAAAATCCCTCATTCAATGAACATGGGATTCAATGACTAAGATGGTGAACTATTTGGAAGGTAAAATACTCAGTGTTCAGGAGAGATCTTGACAACATAGGAGTTAAGCTACTTGTCAATACATTATTTATTTTTTTACAACTTTGTCAGAATTAGATGGCCAGTATTGAATAGAGGAGAATCCTAGCCAATGTGGCTTCATCGACGGTGGTGCTTCCGGTATCAACTGTGTGTCGGACATTTGCAGTTATTTAAAAAAATATATATATTTCACCTTTATTTAACCAGGTAGGATAGTTGAGAACAAGTTCTCATTTACAATTGCGACCTGGCCAAGAGAAAGCAAAGCAGTTCGACACAAACAACGACACAGAGTTACACATGGAGTAAAACAAACATACAGTCAATAATACAGTAGAAACAAGTCTATATACGATGTGAGCAAATGAGGTGAGATAAGGGAGGTAAAGGCAAATAAAAGGCCATGGTGGCAAAGTAAATACAATATAGCAAGTAAAACACTGGAATGGTAGTTTTGCAATGGAAGAATGTGCAAAGAAGAAATAAAAATAATGGGGTGCAAAGGAGCAAAATAAATAAATAAATAAATAAATACAGTAGGGAAAGAGGTAGTTGTTTGGGCTAAATTATAGGTGGGCTATGTACAGGTGCAGTAATCTGTGAGCTGCTCTGACAGTTGGTGCTTAAAGCTAGTGAGGGAGATAAGTGTTTCCAGTTTCAGAGATTTTTGTAGTTCGTTCCAGTCATTGGCAGCAGAGAACTGGAAGGAGAGGCGGCCAAAGTAAGAATTGGTTTTGGGGGTGAACAGAGAGATATACCTGCTGGAGCGTGTGCTACAGGTGGGTGATGCTATGGTGACCAGCGAGCTGAGATAAGGGGGGACTTTACCTAGCAGGGTCTTGTAGATGACCTGGAGCCAGTGGGTTTGGCGACGAGTATGAAGCGAGGGCCAGCCAACGAGAGCGTACAGGTCGCAATGGTGGGTAGTAAATGGGGCTTTGTTCACAGAATTTGATGGCACTGTGATAGACTGCATCCAATTTATTGAGTTTGGTATTGGAGGCTATTTTGTAAATGACATCGCCCGAAGTCGAGGATCGGTAGGATGATCAGTTTTACAAGGGTATGTTTGGCAGCATGAGTGGATGCTTTGTTGTGAAATAGGAAGCCAATTCTAGATTTAACTTTGGATTTGAGATGTTTGATGTGAGTCTGGAAGGAGAGTTTACAGTCTAACCAGACACCTAGGTATTTGTAGTTGTCCAAGTATTCTAAGTCAGAGCCGTCCAGAGTAGTGATGTTGGACAGGCGGGCAGGTGCGGGCAGTGATCGATTGAAGTATACAGAATGGTGTCGTCTGCGTCAGGTATTTGAGACTCGCAATCTTTGGGTTGTTAGACGTCCGCATTATACGCCCACCCATCGACCCTGACTAACCACCCTCCTTTCGTTTTTGCCGTAAGTAAACCATCTGTCTTATGTAACCAGACCAAATGTAACATATCATACTAAACAGAGTGTTCTTTCGGATTTACGTACAGAATAATACAAACTGCTCTGAGACCAGGTTGCAACGAGCCGTGTAAAAGTCGCTCTGGACTGAAGGTCTACTGGTTCATTTGCACCCAACATGGTAACACTGAAAGTGTCGGTAAAGCTTTGTCAGAGCAGAGAAGTGTCTGCAGTAAGTCGTAATCTGCCCTGCAGTCTAATCATCCACAGAACGTGTATTAACCTATAATACACAGGCATTTAACAATTTATTTATCTTTTTCTGTTGTTGAATTTTACACAATGATGTATAATTTTGAGTACATTATTTTCCTAGAGTTCATCATACCAACCATCAGTATATACAGTGTCTTCGCAAAGTATTCAGACCCCTTTACTTTTTCCACATTTTGTTAAGTTACAGCCTTATTCTAAAATTGATTAAATTAATGTTTTTTTTTCATCAATCTACACACAATACCCCATAATGACAAAGCAAAAACAGGTTTTATGGTCAAAGGAATTGTCTGTAGAGACCTGAGACAGGATTGTGTCAAGGCACAGATCTGGGGAAGGGTACTAACAAAATTGTGCAGCATTGAAGGTCCCCAAGAACACAGTGGCCTCCATCATCAGTTCCTCTGTGGAGATGGGAGAACCTTCCAGAAGGACAACTATCTCTGCAGCACTCCACCAATCAGGCCTTTATGGTAGAGTGGCCAGACGGAAGCCCGCTTGGAGTTTGCCAAAAGGCACCTAAAGACTCTCAGACCACGAGAAACAAGATTCTCTGGTCTGATGAAACCAAGATTAAACTCTTTGGCCTGAATGCAAAGCATCATGTTTAGAGAAAACCTGGCACCATCCCTATGGTGAAGCATGATGGTGGCAGCATCATGCTGTTGGGGGATGTTTTTCAGCGACAGGGACTGGGACACTAGTCAGGATCGAGAGAAAGATGAACGGAGCAAAGAACAGAGAGTTCCTTGATGAAAACCTTCTCAAGAGCGCTCAGGACCTCTGACTGGGGCGAAGGTTCACCTTCCAATAGGACAACGACCCTAAGCACACAGCCAAGACAACACTGGAATGGCTTCAGGACAAGTCTCTGAATGTCCTTGAGTGGCCCAGTCAGAGCCCGGACTTGAACCCGATCGAATATCTCTGGAGAGACCTGAAAATAGCTATGAATTGACGCTCCCCATCCAACCTGGCAGAGCTTGAGAGGATCTGCAGAGAAGAATGGGAGAAACTCCCCAAATACAGGTGTGCCAAGTTTATAGCATCATACCCAAGAAGATTCGAGGCTGTAATCACTGCCAAAGGTACTTAAACAAAGTACTGAGTAAAGGGTCAGAATACTAATGTAAATGTGATATTTCAATTATTATTTTTATATACATTTGAAAATAAATCTAAAACCTATTTTTGCTTTGTCATTATGGGGTATTGTGATGTCATTATGGGGTATTGTGATGTCATTATGGGGTATTGTGATGTCATTATGGGGTATTGTGATGTCATTATGGGGTATTGTCATGTCATTATGGGGTATTGTGATGTCATTATGGGGTATTGTGATGTCATTATGGGGTATTGTCATGTCATTATGGGGTATTGTGATGTCATTATGGGGTATTGTCATGTCATTATGGGGTATTGTGATGTCATTATGGGGTATTGTGATGTCATTATGGGGTGTGTAGATTGATGAGGAAAAAAACAATTTAATCCATTTTAGAATAAGGCTGTAATGTGACAAAATGTGGAAAAGTCAAGGGGTCTGAATACATTCCGAATGCTCTGTACATTATATATGTGTGTACACATATACACATATATATATATATATATATACACACAAGTATGTGGACACCTCTTCAAATGAGTGAATTCGGCTATTTTATCCACACCTGTTACTGACAGGTGTATAATTTCGAGCACACAGCCATGCAATCTCCATAGACAAATATCGGCAGTAGAATGAAGAGCTCAGTGACTTTCAACGTGGCACCATAATAAGATGCCACCTTTCCAACAAGTCAGTTCATCAAATCTCTGCTCTGCTAAAGCTTTCCCGGTCAACTGTGGGTGCTGTTATTGTGAAGTGGAAACGTCTAGGAGCAACAACTACTGGTTCACCAACTACTTCTCTGATAGAGTTCAGTGTGTCAAATCGGAGGGTCTGCTGTCCGGACCTCTGGCAGTCTCTATGGGGGTGCCACAGGGTTCAATTCTTGGACCGACTCTCTTCTCTGTATACATCAATGAGGTCGCTCTTGCTGCTGGTGAGTCTCTGATCCACCTCTATGCAGACGACACCATTCTGTATACTTCTGGCCCTTCTTTGGATACTGTGTTAACAACCCTCCAGGCAAGCTTCAATGCCATACAACTCTCCTTCCGTGGCCTCCAATTGCTCTTAAATACAAGTAAAACTAAATGCATGCTCTTCAACCGATCGCTACCTGTACCTTCCCGCCTGTCCAACATTACTACTCTGGACGGCTCCGACTTAGAATACGTGGACAACTACAAATACTTAGGTGTCTGGTTAGACTGTAAACTCTCCTTCCAGACCCATATCAAACATCTCCAATCCAAAGTTAAATCTAGAATTGGCTTCCTATTTCGCAACAAAGCATCCTTCACTCATGCTGCCAAACATACCCTTGTAAAACTGACCATCCTACCAATCCTCGACTTTGGCGATGTCATTTACAAAATAGCCTCCAATACCCTACTCAACGAATTGGATGCAGTCTATCACAGTGCAATCCGTTTTGTCACCAAAGCCCCATATACTACCCACCATTGCGACCTGTACGCTCTCGTTGGCTGGCCCTCGCTTCATACTCGTCGCCAAACCCACTGGCTCCATGTCATCTACAAGACCCTGCTAGGTAAAGTCCCCCCTTATCTCCCACCTGTAGCACACGCTCCAGCAGGTATATCTCTCTAGTCACCCCCAAAACCAATTCTTTCTTTGGACGCCTCTCCTTCCAGTTCTCTGCTGCCAATGACTGGAACGAACTACAAAAATCTCTGAAACTGGAAACACTTATCTCCCTCACTAGCTTTAAGCACCAGCTGTCAGAGCAGCTCACAGATTACTGCACCTGTACATAGCCCACCTATAATTTAGCCCAAACAACTACCTCTTTCCCTTCTGTATTTTATTTATTTATTTATTTTGCTCCTTTGCACCCCCATTATTTTTATTTCTACTTTGCACATTCTCCCATTGCAAATCTACCATTCCAGTGTTTTACTTGCTATATTGTATTTACTTTGCCACCATGGCCTTTTATTTGCCTTTACCTCCCTGATCTCACCTCATTTGCTCACATCGTATATAGACTTGTTTATACTGTATTATTGACTGTATGTTTGTTTTACTCCATGTGTAACTCTGTGTCGTTGTATGTGTCGAACTGCTTTGCTTTATCTTGGCCAGGTCGCAATTGTAAATGAGAACTTGTTCTCAACTTGCCTACCTGGTTAAATAAAGGTGAAATAAAATAAATAAATAAATAAAACAACGGCTCAGCCGTGAAGTGGTAGGCCACACAATCTCACAAAGAACTTGACTGAGCTGCACAGAGCCCTGACTTCAACAACATCGAACACCTTTTGAGATGAATTGTAACGCCGACTGCGAGCCAGGCCTAATCACTTGTGGCTGAATGGAAGCAAATCCCAGCAGCAATGTCCCAACATCTAGTGGAAAGCCTTCCCAGAAGAGTGGAGGTTGTTATAGCAGCAATGTTCCAACATCTAGTGGAAAGCCTTCCCAGAAGAGTGGAGGCTGTTATAGCAGCAATGTTCCTACATCTAGTGGAAAGCCTTCCCAGAAGAGTGGAGGCTGTTATAGCAGCAATGTTCCAACATCTAGTGGAAAGCCTTCCCAGAAGAGTGGAGGCTGTTATAGCAGCAATGTTCCTACATCTAGTGGAAAGCCTTCCCAGAAGAGTGGAGGCTGTTATAGCAGCAATGTTCCAACATCTAGTGGAAATCCTTCCCAGAAGAGTGGAGGCTGTTATAGCAGCAATGTTCCAACATCTAGTGGAAAGCCTTCCCAGAAGAGTGGAATCCTTCCCAGAAGAGTGGAGGCTGTAATAGCAGCAAAGGGGGGGACCAACTCCATATTAATGCCCATGATTTTGCAATGAGATGTTGGATGAGCAGCTGTCCACGTACTTTTGGTCATGTAGTGTATGTGTCTGAAAGACAGGTCTATGTTTCTGGGTTATCTAACGATGTGATGTCCAATCAGATGTGAGGACAGTAGAGGGTCGTCCTTTATTATCCCTGCTTACACTGTCAGCATTTACCTGACCTATAGTCCTCCCTTCACGCTTCCTGTCCTCTCCTCTCCTCTCCTCTCCTCTCCTCTCCTCTCCTCTCCTCTCCTCTCCTCTCCTCTCCTCTCCTCTCCTCTCCTCTCCTCTCCCCTCCTCTCCTCTCCCCTCCTTTCTTCTCCTCTCCTCTCCTCTCCTCTCCTCTCCTCTCCTCTCCTCTCCTCTCCTCTCCTCTCCTCTCCTCTCCTCTCCTCTCCTCTCCTCTCCCCTCCTCTCCTCTCCCCTCCTCTCCTCTCCTCTCCTCTCCTCTCCTCTCCTCTCCTCTCCCCTCCTCTCCTCTCCCCTCCTTTCTTCTCCTCTCCTCTCCTCTCCTCTCCTCTCCTCTCCTCTCCTCTCATCTCCTCTCCTCTCCTCTCCTCTCTTCTCCTCTCCTCTCCTCTCCTCTCCCCTCCTTTCTTCTCCTCTCCTCTCCTCTCCTATTCTATTCTGTACTGTCCTCTTCTCCTCTCTTTCAATACCATACCAACTCTGCTTTTCCTGACTAACAACCAATAATCTTTCCCCTCCATTCTGTTGTGTTCTTTTGTTTTCTACAGCACCAAGCCCATACTAAATGGCTCTACATGACCTTACCTCTCGATCACACAAGCAGCTCTCTCCTAAGTTTCCCTACTATCTGATTGTTTTATTTGTCTTTGATAAGTCCGGACCGGTGACCTAGTTATTGTCCCAACGTCTGCTTTATGAGTGTTCCTAGAAGGGTGTTGCCACATGGAAGGCAACGTAGTCTGGTTCAGTTCTCCATGTGAACAGCTGACTTAGATTGGCTTATGATTATGCAACCCTCAAACCGTAACAAAATGTTTGTTTCCATGAATCTATATGGATATGTGCTGCTTTATTGGGGGAAAGTTTTAGTTACAGTACTACGACTCTGATACTTTACAGTACTACGACTCTGATACTTTACAGTACTACGACTCTGATACTTTACAGTACTAGGACTCTGATACTTTACAGTACTACGACTGTGATACTTTGATACTTTACAGTACTTTACAGTACTACGACCCTGTAGTACTGCACTCTACTTTACTATACTGCGCTCTACTCTACTGTACTACGCTCTGCTTTACTGTACTGCGCTCTACTTTACTGTCCTGCGCTCTACTTTACTGTACTGTGCTCTACTGTGCTCTACTGTACTGTGTTCTACTGTACTGTGTTCTACTGTGTTCTACTGTACTGTGCTGTACTGTGTTCTACTGTACTGTGTTCTACTGCGCTCTACTCTACTGTGCTCTACTGTACTGTGCTCTACTGTGCTATACTGTACTGTGTTCTACTGTGCTGTGTTCTACTGTGTTCTACTGTACTCTACTGTGCTGTGTTCTACGGTGCTCTACTGTGCTCTACTGTGTTCTACTGTGCTCTACTTTACTGTGTTCTACTGTGCTCTACTTTACTGTGTTCTACTGTGCTGTGTTTTACTGTGTTCTACTGTGCTCTACTGTGCTGTGTTCTACTGTGTTCTACTGTGCTCTACTGTGTTCTATTGTGCTCTACTTTACTGTGTTCTACTGTGCTGTGTTCTACTGTGCTCTACTGTGCTCTACTGTGCTCTACTGTACTGTGCTCTAATGTGCTGTGTTCTACTGTGCTCTACTGTACTGTGCTCTACTGTGCTGTGTTCTACTGTGTTCTACTATACTGTGTTCTATTGTATTCTACTGTGTTCTACTGTGCTCTACTGTGTTCTACTGTACTGTGCTCTACTGTGCTCTACTGTGCTAATGAACTTTCATTAGCCCCCTCCTCATGAAGGAGATAAATTAGACACTATCTTGAAGATATGGGGGTTTTGGTAACAGAATGACAAGTTACTAGGCAATGTTTCTTAAACTTACAGAAAGCAAATAATTTCTCCAAAACTGAACATAAATGTTGTCAGGAGTCGTTGCTTCAACATTATTATGTTTTATGTATTTCTAATACATTTCAAAACTGTTTCTAGTTGATGGTTATTTACAGACCCCTTATCCATCTGCGTGACCAGAAATCAAATTATTTATAATTTTTAGGATGGAAAACATGTCAACTGAATGCCAGAATTTCCCCAAAAATATAGACTCTTAGCTTTTATTTGACAGACTACTTTATTAGATAGACTCTGTTACATACCTGATGAAGGTGTAGACTCTGTTACATACCTGATGAAGGTGTAGACTCTGTTACATACCTGATGAAGGTGTAGAATAGATCGACTCTGTTACATACCTGATGAAGGTGTAGACTGTGTTACATACCTGATGAAGGTGTAGAATACATAGACTCTGTTACATACCTGATGAAGGTGTAGAATAGATAGACTCTGTTACATACCTGATGAAGGTGTAGACTGTGTTACATACCTGATGAAGGTGTAGAATACATAGACTCTGTTACATACCTGATGAAGGTGTAGACTCTGTTACATACCTGATGAAGGTGTAGAATAGATCGACTCTGTTACATACCTGATGAAGGTGTAGACTGTGTTACATACCTGATGAAGGTGTAGAATACATAGACTCTGTTACATACCTGATGAAGGTGTAGACTCTGTTACATACCTGATGAAGGTGTAGAATACATAGACTCTGTTACATACCTGATGAAGGTGTAGAATAGATAGACTCTGTTACATACCTGATGAAGGTGTAGACTCTGTTACATACCTGATGAAGGTGTAGACTAGATAGACTCTGTTACATACCTGATGAAGGTGTAGAATACATAGACTCTGTTACATACCTGATGAAGGTGTAGAATAGATAGACTCTGTTACATACCTGATGAAGGTGTAGAATAGATAGACTCTGTTACATACCTGATGAAGGTGTAGACTCTGTTACATACCTGATGAAGGTGTAGAATAGATAGACTCTGTTACATACCTGATGAAGGTGTCGAATAGATAGACTGTTACATACCTGATGAAGGTGTAGACTCTGTTACATACCTGATGAAGGTGTAGAATAGATAGACTCTGTTACATACCTGATGAAGGTGTAGAATAGATAGACTCTGTTACATACCTGATGAAGGTGTAGAATACATAGACTCTGTTACATACCTGATGAAGGTGTAGAATAGATAGACTCTGTTACATACCTGATGAAGGTGTAGAATAGATAGACTCTGTTACATACCTGATGAAGGTGTAGACTAGATAGACTCTGTTACATACCTGATGAAGGTGTAGAATAGATAGACTCTGTTACATACCTGATGAAGGTGTAGAATACATAGATTCTGTTACATACCTGATGAAGGTGTAGAATAGATAGACTCTGTTACATACCTGATGAAGGTGTAGACTCTGTTACATACCTGATGAAGGTGTAGACTAGATAGACTCTGTTACATACCTGATGAAGGTGTAGAATACATAGACTCTGTTACATACCTGATGAAGGTGTAGAATAGATAGACTATGTTACATACCTGATGAAGGTGTAGAATAGATAGACTCTGTTACATACCTGATGAAGGTGTAGAATAGATAGACTCTGTTACATACCTGATGAAGGTGTAGAATACATAGACTCTGTTACATACCTGATGAAGGTGTAGAATAGATAGACTCTGTTACATACCTGATGAAGGTGTAGAATAGATAGACTCTGTTACATACCTGATGAAGGTGTAGACTAGATAGACTCTGTTACATACCTGATGAAGGTGTAGAATAGATAGACTCTGTTACATACCTGATGAAGGTGTAGAATACATAGATTCTGTTACATACCTGATGAAGGTGTAGAATAGATAGACTCTGTTACATACCTGATGAAGGTGTAGACTCTGTTACATACCTGATGAAGGTGTAGACTAGATAGACTCTGTTACATACCTGATGAAGGTGTAGAATACATAGACTCTGTTACATACCTGATGAAGGTGTAGAATAGATAGACTATGTTACATACCTGATGAAGGTGTAGAATAGATAGACTCTGTTACATACCTGATGAAGGTGCAGACTGTTACATACCTGATGAAGGTGTAGAATAGATAGACTCTGTTACATACCTGATGAAGGTGTAGAATAGATAGACTGTTACATACCTGATGAAGGTGTAGACTCTGTTACATACCTGATGAAGGTGTAGAATAGATAGACTCTGTTACATACCTGATGAAGGTGTAGAATAGATAGACTCTGTTACATACCTGATGAATGTGTAGAATACATAGACTCTGTTACATACCTGATGAAGGTGTAGAATAGATAGACTCTGTTACATACCCGATGAAGGTGTAGAATAGATAGACTCTGTTACATACCTGATGAAGGTGTAGACTAGATAGACTCTGTTACATACCTGATGAAGGTGTAGAATAGATAGACTCTGTTTCATACCTGATGAAGGTGTAGAATAGATAGACTCTGTTACATACCTGATGAAGGTGTAGACTCTGTTACATACCTGATGAAGGTGTAGACTCTGTTACATACCTGATGAAGGTGTAGAATACATAGACTCTGTTACATACCTGATGAAGGTGTAGACTCTGTTACATACCTGATGAAGGTGTAGACCGTGTTACATACCTGATGAAGGTGTAGAATAGATAGACTCTGTTTCATACCTGATGAAGGTGTAGAATACATAGACTCTGTTACATACCTGATGAAGGTGTAGAATAGATACTCTGTTATTTACCTGATGAAGGTGTAGAATAGATCGACTCTGTTACATACCTGATGAAGGTGTAGACTCTGTTACATACCTGATGAAGGTGTAGAATAGATAGACTCTGTTACATACCTGATGAAGGTGTAGAATAGATAGAATCTGTTACATACCTGATGAAGGTGTAGACTCTGTTACATACCTGATGAAGGTGTAGACTCTGTTACATACCTGATGAAGGTATAGACTCTGTTATATACCTGATGAAGGTGTAGAATACATAGAGTCTGTTACATACCTGATGAAGGTGTAGACTGTTACATACCTGATGAAGGTGTAGAATAGATAGACTCTGTTACATACCTGATGAAGGTGTAGAATAGATAGACTGTTACATACCTGATGAAGGTGTAGACTCTGTTACATACCTGATGAAGGTGTAGAATAGATAGACTCTGTTACATACCTGATGAAGGTGTAGAATAGATAGACTCTGTTACATACCTGATGAAGGTGTAGAATACATAGACTCTGTTACATACCTGATGAAGGTGTAGAATAGATAGACTCTGTTACATACCTGATGAAGGTGTAGAATAGATAGACTCTGTTACATACCTGATGAAGGTGTAGACTAGATAGACTCTGTTACATACCTGATGAAGGTGTAGAATAGATAGACTCTGTTTCATACCTGATGAAGGTGTAGAATAGATAGACTCTGTTACATACCTGATGAAGGTGTAGACTCTGTTACATACCTGATGAAGGTGTAGACTCTGTTACATACCTGATGAAGGTGTAGAATACATAGACTCTGTTACATACCTGATGAAGGTGTAGACTCTGTTACATACCTGATGAAGGTGTAGACCGTGTTACATACCTGATGAAGGTGTAGAATAGATAGACTCTGTTTCATACCTGATGAAGGTGTAGAATACATAGACTCTGTTACATACCTGATGAAGGTGTAGAATAGATAGACTCTGTTACATACCTGATGAAGGTGTAGAATAGATAGACTCTGTTACATACCTGATGAAGGTGTAGAATAGATAGACTCTGTTACATACCTGATGAAGGTGTAGAGTACATAGACTCTGTTACATACCTGATGAAGGTGTAGAATACATAGACTCTGTTACATACCTGATGAAGGTGTAGACTCTGTTACATACCTGATGAAGGTGTAGAATAGATAGACTCTGTTACATACCTGATGAAGGTGTAGAATAGATAGAATCTGTTACATACCTGATGAAGGTGTAGACTCTGTTACATACCTGATGAAGGTGTAGACTCTGTTACATACCTGATGAAGGTGTAGACTCTGTTATATACCTGATGAAGGTGTAGAATACATAGAGTCTGTTACATACCTGATGAAGGTGTAGAATAGATAGACTCTGTTACATACCTGATGAAGGTGTAGAATAGATCGACTCTGTTACATACCTGATGAAGGTGTAGACTCTGTTACATACCTGATGAAGGTGTAGACAGTGTTATATACCTGATGAGGGTGTAGAATAGATAGACTCTGTTACATACCTGATGAAGGTGTAGACTCTGTTACATACCTGATGAAGGTGTAGACCGTGTTACATACCTGATGAAGGTGTAGAATAGATAGACTCTGTTACATACCTGATGAAGGTGTAGAATAGATAGACTCTGTTACATACCTGATGAAGGTGTAGAATAGATAGACTCTGTTACATACCTGATGAAGGTGTAGAATAGATAGACTCTGTTACATACCTGATGAAGGTGTAGACTCTGTTACATACCTGATGAAGGTGTAGAATAGATAGACTCTGTTACATACCTGTTGAAGGTGTAGAATAGATAAACTCTGTTACATACCTGATGAAGGTGTAGAATAGATAGACTCTGTTACATACCTGATGAAGGTGTAGACTCTGTTACATACCTGATGAAGGTGTAGAATAGATAAACTCTGTTACATACCTGATGAAGGTGTAGAATAGATAGACTCTGTTACATACCTGATGAAGGTGTAGAATAGATAGACTCTGTTACATACCTGATGAAGGTGTAGAATAGATAGACTCTGTTACATACCTGATGAAGGTGTAGACTCTGTTACATACCTGATGAAGGTGTAGAATACATAGACTCTGTTACATACCTGATGAAGGTGTAGACTCTGTTACATACCTGATGAAGGTGTAGAATACATAGACTCTGTTACATACCTGATGAAGGTGTAGAATAGATAGACTCTGTTACATACCTGATGAAGGTGTAGAATAGATAGACTCTGTTACATACCTGATGAAGGTGTAGAATAGATAGACTCTGTTACATACCTGATGAAGGTGTAGAATAGATAGACTCTGTTACATACCTGATGAAGGTGTAGAATAGATAGACTCTGTTACATACCTGATGAAGGTGTAGACCGTGTTACATACCTGATGAAGGTGTAGACCGTGTTACATACCTGATGAAGGTGTAGACTCTGTTACATACCTGATGAAGGTGTAGACTCTGTTATATACCTGATGAAGGTGTAGAATACATAGAGTCTGTTACATACCTGATGAAGGTGTAGAATAGATAGACTCTGTTACATACCTGATGAAGGTGTAGAATAGATCGACTCTGTTACATACCTGATGAAGGTGTAGACTCTGTTACATACCTGATGAAGGTGTAGACAGTGTTATATACCTGATGAGGGTGTAGAATAGATAGACTCTGTTACATACCTGATGAAGGTGTAGACTCTGTTACATACCTGATGAAGGTGTAGACCGTGTTACATACCTGATGAAGGTGTAGAATAGATAGACTCTGTTACATACCTGATGAAGGTGTAGAATAGATAGACTCTGTTACATACCTGATGAAGGTGTAGAATAGATAGACTCTGTTACATACCTGATGAAGGTGTAGAATAGATAGACTCTGTTACATACCTGATGAAGGTGTAGACTCTGTTACATACCTGATGAAGGTGTAGAATAGATAGACTCTGTTACATACCTGTTGAAGGTGTAGAATAGATAAACTCTGTTACATACCTGATGAAGGTGTAGAATAGATAGACTCTGTTACATACCTGATGAAGGTGTAGACTCTGTTACATACCTGATGAAGGTGTAGAATAGATAAACTCTGTTACATACCTGATGAAGGTGTAGAATAGATAGACTCTGTTACATACCTGATGAAGGTGTAGAATAGATAGACTCTGTTACATACCTGATGAAGGTGTAGAATAGATAGACTCTGTTACATACCTGATGAAGGTGTAGACTCTGTTACATACCTGATGAAGGTGTAGAATACATAGACTCTGTTACATACCTGATGAAGGTGTAGACTCTGTTACATACCTGATGAAGGTGTAGAATACATAGACTCTGTTACATACCTGATGAAGGTGTAGAATAGATAGACTCTGTTACATACCTGATGAAGGTGTAGAATAGATAGACTCTGTTACATACCTGATGAAGGTGTAGAATAGATAGACTCTGTTACATACCTGATGAAGGTGTAGAATAGATAGACTCTGTTACATACCTGATGAAGGTGTAGAATAGATAGACTCTGTTACATACCTGATGAAGGTGTAGACCGTGTTACATACCTGATGAAGGTGTAGACCGTGTTACATACCTGATGAAGGTGTAGAATACATAGACTCTGTTACATACCTGATGAAGGTGTAGACCGTGTTACATACCTGATGAAGGTGTAGAATAGATAGACTCTGTTACATACCTGATGAAGGTGTAGAATAGATAGACTCTGTTACATACCTGATGAAGGTGTAGAAAATAGATAGACTCTGTTACATACCTGATGAAGGTGTAGAATAGATAGACTCTGTTACATACCTGATGAAGGTGTAGAATAGATAGACTCTGTTACATACCTGATGAAGGTGTAGAATAGATAGACTCTGTTACATACCTGATGAAGGTGTAGAATAGATAGACTCTGTTACATACCTGATGAAGGTGTAGAATAGATAGACTCTGTTACATACCTGATGAAGGTGTAGAATAGATAGACTCTGTTACATACCTGATGAAGGTGTAGACCGTGTTACATACCTGATGAAGGTGTAGAATAGATAGACTCTGTTACATACCTGATGAAGGTGTAGACTGTGTTACATACCTGATGAAGGTGTAGAATAGATAGACTCTGTTACATACCTGATGAAGGTGTAGAATAGATAGACTCTGTTACATACCTGATGAAGGTGTAGACTGTGTTACATACCTGATGAAGGTGTAGAATAGATAGACTCTGTTACATACCTGATGAAGGTGTAGACTGTGTTACATACCTGATGAAGGTGTAGAATAGATAGACCGTGTTACATACCTGATGAAGGTGTAGACTGTGTTACATACCTGATGAAGGTGTAGAGTAGATAGACTCTGTTGCATACCTGATGAAGGTGTAGAATACATAGACTCTGTTACATACCTGATGAAGCTGTAGAATACATAGACTCTGTTACATACCTGATGAAGGTGTAGAATAGATAGACTCTGTTACATACCTGATGAAGGTGTAGAATAGATAGACTCTGTTACATACCTGATGAAGGTGTAGAATAGATAGACTCTGTTACATACCTGATGAAGGTGTAGAATAGATAGACCGTGTTACATACCTGATGAAGGTGTAGACTGTGTTACATACCTGATGAAGGTGTAGAATAGATAGACTCTGTTACATACCTGATGAAGGTGTAGAATACATACACTCTGTTACATACCTGATGAAGGTGTAGAATAGATAGACTCTGTTACATACCTGATGAAGGTGTAGAATAGATAGACTCTGTTACATACCTGATGAAGGTGTAGAATAGATAGACTCTGTTACATACCTGATGAAGGTGTAGACTCTGTTACATACCTGATGAAGGTGTAGAATAGATAGACTCTGTTACATACCTGATGAAGGTGTAGACTCTGTTACATACCTGATGAAGGTGTAGAATAGATAGACTCTGTTACATACCTGATGAAGGTGTAGACTCTGTTACATACCTGATGAAGGTGTAGAATAGATAGACTCTGTTACATACCTGATGAAGGTGTAGAATAGATAGACTCTGTTACATACCTGATGAAGGTGTAGACTGTGTTACATACCTGATGAAGGTGTAGAATAGATAGACTCTGTTACATACCTGATGAAGGTGTAGAATAGATAGACTCTGTTACATACCTGATGAAGGTGTAGAATAGATAGACTCTGTTACATACCTGATGAAGGTGTAGACTCTGGTACATACCTGATGAAGGTGTAGAATAGATAGACTCTGTTACATACCTGATGAAGGTGTAGAATAGATAGACTCTGTTACATACCTGATGAAGGTGTAGAATAGATAGACTCTGTTACATACCTGATGAAGGTGTAGACCGTGTTACATACCTGATGAAGGTGTAGAATAGATAGACTCTGTTACATACCTGATGAAGGTGTAGACTGTGTTACATACCTGATGAAGGTGTAGAATAGATAGACTCTGTTACATACCTGATGAAGGTGTAGAATAGATAGACTCTGTTACATACCTGATGAAGGTGTAGACTGTGTTACATACCTGATGAAGGTGTAGAATAGATAGACTCTGTTACATACCTGATGAAGGTGTAGAATAGATAGACTCTGTTACATACCTGATGAAGGTGTAGAATAGATAGACTCTGTTACATACCTGATGAAGGTGTAGACCGTGTTACATACCTGATGAAGGTGTAGAATAGATAGACTCTGTTACATACCTGATGAAGGTGTAGACTCTGTTACATACCTGATGAAGGTGTAGAATAGATAGACTCTGTTACATACCTGATGAAGGTGTAGAATAGATAGACTCTGTTACATACCTGATGAAGGTGTAGAATAGATAGACTCTGTTACATACCTGATGAAGGTGTAGACCGTGTTACATACCTGATGAAGGTGTAGAATAGATAGACTCTGTTACATACCTGATGAAGGTGTAGACTGTGTTACATACCTGATGAAGGTGTAGAATAGATAGACTATGTTACATACCTGATGAAGGTGTAGAATAGATAGACTCTGTTACATACCTGATGAAGGTGTAGACTGTGTTACATACCTGATGAAGGTGTAGAATAGATAGACTCTGTTACATACCTGATGAAGGTGTAGACTGTGTTACATACCTGATGAAGGTGTAGAATAGATAGACCGTGTTACATACCTGATGAAGGTGTAGACTGTGTTACATACCTGATGAAGGTGTAGAATAGATAGACTCTGTTACATACCTGATGAAGGTGTAGAATACATAGACTCTGTTACATACCTGATGAAGCTGTAGAATACATAGACTCTTTTACATACCTGATGAAGGTGTAGAATAGATAGACTCTGTTACATACCTGATGAAGGTGTAGAATAGATAGACTCTGTTACATACCTGATGAAGGTGTAGAATAGATAGACTCTGTTACATACCTGATGAAGGTGTAGACCGTGTTACATACCTGATGAAGGTGTAGAATAGATAGACCGTGTTACATACCTGATGAAGGTGTAGACTGTGTTACATACCTGATGAAGGTGTAGAATAGATAGACTCTGTTACATACCTGATGAAGGTGTAGAATACATAGACTCTGTTACATACCTGATGAAGGTGTAGAATAGATAGACTCTGTTACATACCTGATGAAGGTGTAGAATAGATAGACTCTGTTACATACCTGATGAAGGTGTAGAATAGATAGACTCTGTTACATACCTGATGAAGGTGTAGACTATGTTACATACCTGATGAAGGTGTAGAATAGATAGACTCTGTTACATACCTGATGAAGGTGTAGACTCTGTTACATACCTGATGAAGGTGTAGAATAGATAGACTCTGTTACATACCTGATGAAGGTGTAGACTCTGTTACATACCTGATGAAGGTGTAGAATAGATAGACTCTGTTACATACCTGATGAAGGTGTAGAATAGATAGACTCTGTTACATACCTGATGAAGGTGTAGACTGTGTTACATACCTGATGAAGGTGTAGAATAGATAGACTCTGTTACATACCTGATGAAGGTGTAGAATAGATAGACTCTGTTACATACCTGATGAAGGTGTAGAATAGATAGACTCTGTTACATACCTGATGAAGGTGTAGACTCTGTTACATACCTGATGAAGGTGTAGAATAGATAGACTCTGTTACATACCTGATGAAGGTGTAGAATAGATAGACTCTGTTACATACCTGATGAAGGTGTAGAATAGATAGACTCTGTTACATACCTGATGAAGGTGTAGACTCTGTTACATACCTGATGAAGGTGTAGAATAGATAGACTCTGTTACATACCTGATGAAGGTGTAGACTCTGTTACATACCTGATGAAGGTGTAGAATAGATAGACTCTGTTACATACCTGATGAAGGTGTAGACTCTGTTACATACCTGATGAAGGTGTAGAATAGATTGACTCTGTTACATACCTGATGAAGGTGTAGAATAGATAGACTCTGTTACATACCTGATGAAGGTGTAGACCGTGTTACATACCTGATGAAGGTGTAGAATAGATAGACCGTGTTACATACCTGATGAAGGTGTAGACTGTGTTACATACCTGATGAAGGTGTAGAATAGATAGACTCTGTTACATACCTGATGAAGGTGTAGAATACATAGACTCTGTTACATACCTGATGAAGGTGTAGAATAGATAGACTCTGTTACATACCTGATGAAGGTGTAGAATAGATAGACTCTGTTACATACCTGATGAAGGTGTAGAATAGATAGACTCTGTTACATACCTGATGAAGGTGTAGACTCTGTTACATACCTGATGAAGGTGTAGAATAGATAGACTCTGTTACATACCTGATGAAGGTGTAGACTCTGTTACATACCTGATGAAGGTGTAGAATAGATAGACTCTGTTACATACCTGATGAAGGTGTAGACTCTGTTACATACCTGATGAAGGTGTAGAATAGATAGACTCTGTTACATACCTGATGAAGGTGTAGACTGTGTTACATACCTGATGAAGGTGTAGAATAGATAGACTCTGTTACATACCTGATGAAGGTGTAGAATAGATAGACTCTGTTACATACCTGATGAAGGTGTAGACTGTGTTACATACCTGATGAAGGTGTAGAATAGATAGACTCTGTTACATACCTGATGAAGGTGTAGAATAGATAGACTCTGTTACATACCTAATGAAGGTGTAGACCGTGTTACATACCTGATGAAGGTGTAGAATACATAGACTCTGTTACATACCTGATGAAGGTGTAGACCGTGTTACATACCTGATGAAGGTGTAGAATAGATAGACTCTGTTACATACCTGATGAAGGAGTAGAATACATAGACTCTGTTACATACCTGATGAAGGTGTAGAATACATAGACTCTGTTACATACCTGATGAAGGTGTAGACCGTGTTACATACCTGATGAAGGTGTAGACCGTGTTACATACCTGATGAAGGTGTAGAATAGATAGACTCTGTTACATACCTGATGAAGGTGTAGAATAGATAGACTCTGTTACATACCTGATGAAGGTGTAGACCGTGTTACATACCTGATGAAGGTGTAGACCGTGTTACATACCTGATGAAGGTGTAGAATACATAGACTCTGTTACATACCAGATGAAGGTGTAGACCGTGTTACATACCTGATGAAGGTGTAGACTCTGTTACATACCTGATGAAGGAGTAGAATACATAGACTCTGTTACATACCTGATGAAGGTGTAGAATACATAGACTCTGTTACATACCTGATGAAGGTGTAGAATAGATAGACTCTGTTACATACCTGATGAAGGTGTAGAATAGATAGACCATGTTACATACCTGATGAAGGTGTAGACCGTGTTACATACCTGATGAAGGTGTAGAATAGATAGACTCTGTTACATACCTGATGAAGGTGTAGAATAGATAGACTCTGTTACATACCTGATGAAGGTGTAGAATAGATCGACTCTGTTACATACCTGATGAAGGTGTAGAATAGATAGACTCTGTTACATACCTGATGAAGGTGTAGAATAGATAGACCATGTTACATACCTGATGAAGGTGTAGAATAGATAGACTCTGTTACATACCTGATGAAGGTGTAGAATAGATAGACCATGTTACATACCTGATGAAGGTGTAGACCGTGTTACATACCTGATGAAGGTGTAGAATAGATAGACTCTGTTACATACCTGATGAAGGTGTAGAATAGATAGACTCTGTTACATACCTGATGAAGGTGTAGAATAGATAGACCATGTTACATACCTGATGAAGGTGTAGACCGTGTTACATACCTGATGAAGGTGTAGAATAGATAGACTCTGTTACATACCTGATGAAGGTGTAGAATAGATAGACTCTGTTACATACCTGATGAAGGTGTAGAATAGATAGACTCTGTTACATACCTGATGAAGGTGTAGAATAGATAGACTCTGTTACATACCTGATGAAGGTGTAGACTCTGTTACATACCTGATGAAGGTGTAGAATAGATAGACTCTGTTACATACCTGATGAAGGTGTAGAATAGATAGACTCTGTTACATACCTGATGAAGGTGTAGAATAGATAGACTCTGTTACATACCTGATGAAGGTGTAGAATAGATAGACTCTGTTACATACCTGATGAAGGTGTAGAATAGACTCTGTTACATACCTGATGAAGGTGTAGAATAGATAGACTCTGTTACATACCTGATGAAGGTGTAGAATAGATAGACTCTGTTACATACCTGATGAAGGTGTAGAATAGATAGACTCTGTTACATACCTGATGAAGGTGTAGAATAGATAGACTCTGTTACATACCTGATGAAGGTGTAGAATAGACTCTGTTACATACCTGATGAAGGTGTAGAATAGATAGACTCTGTTACATACCTGATGAAGGTGTAGAATAGATAGACTCTGTTACATACCTGATGAAGGTGTAGAATAGATAGACTCTGTTACATACCTGATGAAGGTGTAGAATAGATAGACTCTGTTACATACCTGATGAAGCTGTAGAATACATAGACTCTGTTACATACCTGATGAAGTTGTAGAATAGATAGACTCTGTTACATACCTGATGAAGGTGTAGAATAGATAGACTCTGTTACATACCTGATGAAGGTGTAGAATAGATAGACTCTGTTACATACCTGATGAAGGTGTAGAATAGATAGACTCTGTTACATACCTGATGAAGGTGTAGAATAGACTCTGTTACATACCTGATGAAGGTGTAGAATAGATAGACTCTGTTACATACCTGATGAAGGTGTAGAATAGATAGACTCTGTTACATACCTGATGAAGGTGTAGAATAGACTCTGTTACATACCTGATGAAGGTGTAGAATACATAGACTCTGTTACATACCTGATGAAGGTGTAGAATAGATAGACTCTGTTACATACCTGATGAAGGTGTAGAATAGATAGACTCTGTTACATACCTGATGAAGGTGTAGAATAGATAGACTCTGTTACATACCTGATGAAGGTGTAGAATAGATAGACTCTGTTACATACCTGATGAAGGTGTAGAATAGATAGACTCTGTTACATACCTGATGAAGGTGTAGACTCTGTTACATACCTGATGAAGGTGTAGACCGTGTTACATACCTGATGAAGGTGTAGAATACATAGACTCTGTTGGTGGTTGTTGAAGGAATTATATTCCTCTGTTTTAATACCCAATTCAAATTAAACACTCTGTCAATTCATAAGACCCTTATTTTATAGGAATTTTATTTAATTTTACCTTTATTTAACCAGGCAAGTCAGTTAAGAACAAATTCTTATTTTCAATGACGGCCTAGGAACAGCGAACACCCTGTTCAGGGGCAGAACGACAGAACGACCTTGTCGGCTCGGGGGTTTGAACTTGCAACCTTCCGGTTACTAGTCCAACGCTCTAACCACTAGGCCAACCTGCCGCCCCTGCCGGAATGGACAGAGTCCGGTCTTAAAAGTCAAGTTTTGTGGCTTTATGCCACAATACAGGTATCCACAGGTTATAAACTGAAAATGACGTCCTTAGTTCCAGCCCCAATCCGTGCCATATCCGTTCCAGTACAAAGGCTGTCTCTCCAGCCTTCCCACATCCGTCTCCCTACCAATTTAATATAATTTACGAGTCAAGGTTTTCTTGTGTGGATAAGCACTCTAGCCAGTCTGATTCATTTGTACCAAGGAACAGACAGTCATTGTTCTAACTTTTGCCCACGTTCACACACACATTATTTTCAGTACTGGGATCAAGAAAGAAAACTCATACATATACAGCAACATTTAGTATTCTGATTAGTACATATACAGTAACATAATAGTATTCTGATTAGTCAGTCCTGATTGAAATGTATACATAATTAGTCATCATTGATAAAAATTCCCTTAACAGTGGTTTCTATACTTTTATTACTGCAAGCCAGGTACTTTAAGGACCGTTTTCATTTTGAAAAGCTATTTAAAGTAGGATTTGAATTGTTATTTTTTGTTTTAAGGATATTGTTCTCAAAACACCTAGGCCTAAACTGATAGAAACATCCACCCCTCTCTCCTAAACTGTTAGAAACATCTCCTAAACTGTTAGAAACATCCACCCCTCTCTCCTAAACTGTTAGAAACATCCACCCCTCTCTCCTAAACTGATAGAAACATCCACCCCTCTCTCCTAAACTGATAGAAACATCCACCCCTCTCTCCTAAACTGATAGAAACATCCACCCCTCTCTCCTAAACTGATAGAAACATCCACCCCTCTCTCCTAAACTGATAGAAACATCCACCCCTCTCTCCTAAACTGATAGAAACATCCACCCCTCTCTCCTAAACTGATAGAAACATCCACCCCTCTCTCCTAAACTGATAGAAACATCTCCTAAACTAATAGAAACATCCACCCCTCTCTCCCAAACTGATAGAAACATCCACCCTCTCTCCCAAACTGATAGAAACATCTCCTAAACTGATAGAAACATCCACCCTCTCTCCCAAACTGATAGAAACATCCACCCCCTCTCTCCTAAACTGATAAAGATCCACCCCTCTCTCCTAAACTGTTAGAAACATCCACCCCTCTCTCCTAAACTGATAGAAACATCCACCCCTCTCTCCTAAACTGTTAGAAACATCTCCTAAACTGATAGAAACGTCCACCCCCTCTCTCCTAAACTGATAGAAACATCTCCTAAACTGATAGAAACATCCACCCCTCTCTCCTAAACTGATAGAAACATCCACCCCCTCTCTCCTAAACTGATAGAAAACATCTCCTAAACTGTTAGAAACATCCACCCCCTCTCTCCCAAACTGATAGACACATCCACCCCTCTCTCCTAAACTGATAGAAACATCCACCCCTCTCTCCTAAACTGATAGAAACATCCACCCCTCTCTCCTAAACTGATAGAAACATCTCCTAAACTGATAGAAACATCCACCCCTCTCTCCTAAACTGATAGAAACATATCCTAAACTGATAGAAACATCCACCCCCTCTCTTCTAAACTGATAGAAACATCCACCCCATCTCTTCTAAACTGATAGAAACATCTCCTAAACTGATAGAAACATCCACCCCTCTCTCCTAAACTGATAGAAACATCTCCTAAACTGATAGAAACATCCACCCCTCTCTCCTAAACTGATAGAAACATCCACCCCTCTCTCTTAAACTGATAGAAACAGCCACCCCCTCTCTCCCAGACTATCAGGAATAGGCCTGTTCAGGGCCCTGATTGGTCAGTGGCAGTTTGTGAACTTTGCACTTTTGAGATATGCACACCTTCCCCTGTTTTCTTTTCAGCAGTTTGTTTGTTCACATGTAAGGCCACTCCTTAGGATGACTGGACTCTGACACCACTGGTCTCCTTAGGATTACTGGTATCTGACACCACTGTTCTCCTTAGGATGACTGGTATCTGACACCCTGGTCTCCTTAGGATGACTGGTATCTGACACCACTATTCTCCTTAGGATGACTGGAGTCTGACACCACTGGTCTCCTTAGGATGACTGGTATCTGACACCACTGTTCTCCTTAGGATGACTGGTATCTGACACCACTGTTCTCCTTAGGATGACTGGTATCTGACACCACTGGCCTCCTTAGGATGACTGGTATCTGACACCACTGTTCTCCTTAGGATGACTGGACTCTGACACCACTGTTCTCTTTAGGATGACTGGTATCTGACACCACTGTTCTCCTTAGGATGACTGGTATCTGACACCACTGGTCTCCTTAGGATGACTGGTATCTGACACCACTGTTCTCCTTAGGATGACTGGTATCTGACACCACTGTTCTCCTTAGGATGACTGGTATCTGACACCACTGTTCTCCTTAGGGTGACTGGTATCTGACACCACTGTTCTCCTTAGGGTGACTGGTATCTGACACCACTGTTCTCCTTAGGGTGACTGGTATCTGACACCACTGTTCTCCTTAGGATAACTGGTATCTGACACCACTGTTCTCCTTAGGATGACTGGGTCTCTGACACCACACAACACTGTTCGTTGCCCTCCTCTCCGATCAGAGAGAGAGACATTCCTGTTGCTAGATGAGTCCAAATAGCTGGTCAGGAAGAATAGGGAGATTTTACCTCAGAAAGACTAACCATTCAGGGTAGGAGTCCTTGACGCAGCATAAGCCTAGTCCTGAAGTGACAATCAAAAATAATATATTTAGTGTGTAGTGTTCACTATATAGGGGTTTAGTTCTGTTCCTATTGGTTTAGTGTGTAATGTTGTCTATATAGGGGTTTAGTTCTGTTCCTATTGGTTTAGTGTGTAATGTTCACTATATAGGGGTTTAGTTCTGTTCCTATTGGTTTAGTGTGTAATGTTCACTATATAGGGGTTTAGTTCTGTTCCTATTGGTTTAGTGTGTAATGTTCACTATATAGGGGTTTAGTTCTGTTCCTATTGGTTTAGTGTGTAGTGTTCACTATATAGGGGTTTAGTTCTGTTCCTATTGGTTTAGTGGGTAATGTTCACTATATAGGGGTTTAGTTCTGTTCCTATTGGTTTAGTGGGTAATGTTGTCTATATAGGGGTTTAGTTCTGTTCCTATTGGTTTAGTGGGTAATGTTCACTATATAGGGGTTTAGTTCTGTTCCTATTGGTTTAGTGGGTAATGTTCACTATATAGGGGTTTAGTTCTGTTCCTATTGGTTTAGTGTGTAATGTTCACTATATAGGGGTTTAGTTCTGTTCCTATTGGTTTAGTGGGTAATGTTCACTATATAGGGGTTTAGTTCTGTTCCTATTGGTTTAGTGGGTAATGTTGTCTATATAGGGGTTTAGTTCTGTTCCTATTGGTTTAGTGTGTAATGTTCACTATATAGGGGTTTAGTTCTGTTCCTATTGGTTTAGTGTGTAATGTTCACTATATAGGGGTTTAGTTCTGTTCCTATTGGTTTAGTGTGTAATGTTCACTATATAGGGGTTTAGTTCTGTTCCTATTGGTTTAGTGTGTAATGTTCACTATATAGGGGTTTAGTTCTGTTCCTATTGGTTTAGTGTGTAATGTTCACTATATAGGGGTTTAGTTCTGTTCCTATTGGTTTAGTGTGTAATGTTCACTATATAGGGGTTTAGTTCTGTTCCTATTGGTTTAGTGTGTAATGTTCACTATATAGGGGTTTAGTTCTGTTCCTATTGGTTTAGTGTGTAATGTTCACTATATAGGGGTTTAGTTCTGTTCCTATTGGTTTAGTGTGTAATGTTCACTATATAGGGGTTTAGTTCTGTTCCTATTGGTTTAGTGTGTAATGTTCACTATATAGGGGTTTAGTTCTGTTCCTATTGGTTTAGTGTGTAATGTTCACTATATAGGGGTTTAGTTCTGTTCCTATTGGTTTAGTGTGTAATGTTCACTATATAGGGGTTTAGTTCTGTTCCTATTGGTTTAGTGTGTAATGTTCACTATATAGGGGTTTAGTTCTGTTCCTATTGGTTTAGTGTGTAATGTTCACTATATAGGGGTTTAGTTCTGTTCCTATTGGTTTAGTGTGTAATGTTCACTATATAGGGGTTTAGTTCTGTTCCTATTGGTTTAGTGTGTAATGTTCACTATATAGGGGTTTAGTTCTGTTCCTATTGGTTTAGTGTGTAATGTTCACTATATAGGGGTTTAGTTCTGTTCCTATTGGTTTAGTGTGTAATGTTCACTATATAGGGGTTTAGTTCTGTTCCTATTGGTTTAGTGTGTAATGTTCACTATATAGGGGTTTAGTTCTGTTCCTATTGGTTTAGTGTGTAATGTTCACTATATAGGGGTTTAGTTCTGTTCCTATTGGTTTAGTGTGTAATGTTCACTATATAGGGGTTTAGTTCTGTTCCTATTGGTTTAGTGTGTAATGTTCACTATATAGGGGTTTAGTTCTGTTCCTATTGGTTTAGTGTGTAATGTTCACTATATAGGGGTTTAGTTCTGTTCCTATTGGTTTAGTGTGTAATGTTCACTATATAGGGGTTTAGTTCTGTTCCTATTGGTTTAGTGTGTAATGTTCACTATATAGGGGTTTAGTTCTGTTCCTATTGGTTTAGTGTGTAATGTTCACTATATAGGGGTTTAGTTCTGTTCCTATTGGTTTAGTGGGTAATGTTCACTATATAGGGGTTTAGTTCTGTTCCTATTGGTTTAGTGTGTAATGTTGTCTATATAGGGGTTTAGTTCTGTTCCTATTGGTTTAGTGGGTAATGTTCACTATATAGGGGTTTAGTTCTGTTCCTATTGGTTTAGTGGGTAATGTTGTCTATATAGGGGTTTAGTTCTGTTCCTATTGGTTTAGTGTGTAATGTTGTCTATATAGGGGTTTAGTTCTGTTCCTATTGGTTTAGTGTGTAATGTTGTCTATATAGGGGTTTAGTTCTGTTCCTATTGGTTTAGTGGGTAATGTTGTCTATATAGGGGTTTAGTTCTGTTCCTATTGGTTTAGTGTGTAATGTTGTCTATATAGGGGTTTAGTTCTGTTCCTATTGGTTTAGTGTGTAATGTTGTCTATATAGGGGTTTAGTTCTGTTCCTATTGGTTTAGTGTGTAATGTTCACTATATAGGGGTTTAGTTCTGTTCCTATTGGTTTAGTGTGTAATGTTCACTATATAGGGGTTTAGTTCTGTTCCTATTGGTTTAGTGTGTAATGTTCACTATATAGGGGTTTAGTTCTGTTCCTATTGGTTTAGTGTGTAATGTTCACTATATAGGGGTTTAGTTCTGTTCCTATTGGTTTAGTGTGTAATGTTGTCTATATAGGGGTTTAGTTCTGTTCCTATTGGTTTAGTGTGTAATGTTCACTATATAGGGGTTTAGTTCTGTTCCTATTGGTTTAGTGTGTAATGTTCACTATATAGGGGTTTAGTTCTGTTCCTATTGGTTTAGTGTGTAATGTTCACTATATAGGGGTTTAGTTCTGTTCCTATTGGTTTAGTGTGTAATGTTCACTATATAGGGGTTTAGTTCTGTTCCTATTGGTTTAGTGTGTAATGTTCACTATATAGGGGTTTAGTTCTGTTCCTATTGGTTTAGTGTGTAATGTTCACTATATAGGGGTTTAGTTCTGTTCCTATTGGTTTAGTGTGTAATGTTCACTATATAGGGGTTTAGTTCTGTTCCTATTGGTTTAGTGTGTAATGTTCACTATATAGGGGTTTAGTTCTGTTCCTATTGGTTTAGTGTGTAATGTTCACTATATAGGGGTTTAGTTCTGTTCCTATTGGTTTAGTGTGTAATGTTCACTATATAGGGGTTTAGTTCTGTTCCTATTGGTTTAGTGTGTAATGTTCACTATATAGGGGTTTAGTTCTGTTCCTATTGGTTTAGTGTGTAATGTTCACTATATAGGGGTTTAGTTCTGTTCCTATTGGTTTAGTGTGTAATGTTCACTATATAGGGGTTTAGTTCTGTTCCTATTGGTTTAGTGTGTAATGTTCACTATATAGGGGTTTAGTTCTGTTCCTATTGGTTTAGTGTGTAATGTTCACTATATAGGGGTTTAGTTCTGTTCCTATTGGTTTAGTGGGTAATGTTCACTATATAGGGGTTTAGTTCTCCTATGTAAATACTTCATTTCACTTATTCAATAGCTAGCATACGTTCATTCATATTTAATTCAGTTTGAATATCCCTGTTTGTCTACCAGTTGAGGTCCTGCTGTGCTGCGCCCATCTGCTATTTGACATCCATTACAGCCTTGTTCACATTGCCAGTTTGATGTGAATCAAAAATCTGATTTAGTTTTTTGCATATCCGATTAGAATCTGTTAATTTTTTCCCTGCAGTCTGAACGGCCCCAAAAAAATCAACATTGTAACATAGTAATTGTAACATAGTTAATGTAACATAGTGTCGTGTCTTTGGCTATGCCGGATTAAGTGGTATTAGTTATTATCTGAACCATTCTGACATTGGACCGTCGTCCTCACATCCTCGGAAAAGGAGGTTACATTGTCGTCAAGGGCTTATATGGGAAGGGGGGTGGGGGGGGGGGGGGGTGGGGCGTGTTTGAAAAGTTTTATAGCCCTTGTCCCTTCACAGGGGAGGGCCACTGATTGAGCAGAGCCCTATCTTATGAAACCCCAATTCTCACATTTTAGAAGCTAAAATCACATTTCATCTCTTCACAAATAATTGTATATTCAAACATTTAAATTGAACAACAATTCCATGTGACTCCGATAACTACAATGTGTAGACTTTCCACTGTACAGTTTATGTCATTTTGTCATTGATGAGAATGTCTCAGATGACAACCGAACTGACGTCATATTCATGAAGTACCACGCATATGTTCCATTGGTCGGATTACCAGAATATAGTTAATTTCCCCCCACCTTCTGATGTTCCCAGAATCTCTATGTTAACCAAGGGGTTTGCAAATATAACATCAGTAGGGTAGAGAGAAAAAAAGGGAGGAAGAGGTATTCATAAACCTACCCCCAGGCCAACGTCATGACAAAAGTAATTTAACATTGTAATTGTAACATAGTAATTGTAACATAGTAATTGTAACATTGTAATTGTAACATTGTAATTGTTCTGTGATATAAGTCTCCGGAAACCTGTGCTATCTTGTTCCAGCTCTACTACCATGTCTAAGGCCACAGCTCCCTGTGCTGTCCTTTGTTTGATGTATTGACCATCTCTGTGCTGTCCTTTGTATGATGTATAGATCATCTCTGTGCTGTACTTTGTATGATGTATTGACCATCTCTGTGCTGTCTTGTGTCTCTTCCAGGTTTGCCACCATGTCTAAGGCCACAGCGAACAAGCTGCACTGGCGTTCCAAGGTGCAGGAGAGTTTTGTTCCCCTGGGAGACGGGTCTGGAGAGCTGGGTGTAGCCATCGGGGGCGGGGCTGACTACGGAGAGTTCCCTTTCGTCACCGCAGCACCGGGAGGCGGGACCACGGTGGGTGATGTCATACTGGAGATCGGGGGTACGCCCGTCCTGGGCATGACGCTAGGAGACGTGAGAGGGGTCCTCAACTCATGCCCCCATCCCATACGGATTAAAACTGTCTCTCCAGGTACCGGAATTAACTTACAAAACATCACTTTATAGCTCTCCAGAGCCCGTCTTCATAAAGTGTCTTTAGGTAGGAGAGCTGATCTATGGTCAGTTTTGTCTTTTTGATCATAATTGATCAGATTACATGGAGAGGGGTATCTGATCCTAGATCATAATGAATCAGATTACGTGGAGAGGGGGGCCTGATCCTAGATCATAATGAATCATATTACATGGAGAGGAGGACCTGATCCTAGATCATAATGAATCAGATTACATGGAGAGGGGGGGACCTGATCCTAGATCATAATGAATCAGATTACATGGAGAAGGGGGGGACCTGATCCTAGATCATAATGAATCAGATTACATGGAGAGGGGGGTCCTGATCCTAGATCATAATGAATCAGATTACATGGAGAGGGGGACCTGATCCTAGATCATAATGAATCAGATTACATGGAGAGAAGGGACCTGATCCTAGATCATAATGAATCAGATTACATGGAGAGGAGGGACCTGATCCTAGATCATAATGAATCAGATTACATGGAGAGGGGGACCTGATCCTAGATCATAATGAATCAGATTACATGGAGAGGAGGACCTGATCCTAGATCATAATGAATCAGATTACATGGAGAGGGGACCTGATCCTAGATCATAATGAATCAGATTACATGGAGAGGAGGGACCTGATCCTAGATCATAATGAATCAGATTACATGGAGAGGGGGACCTGATCCTAGATCATAATGAATCAGATTACATGGAGAGGGGGGACCTGATCCTAGATCATAATGAATCAGATTACATGGAGAGGGGGACCTGATCCTAGATCATAATGAATCAGATTACATGGAGAGGGGGACCTGATCCTAGATCATAATGAATCAGATTACATGGAGAAGGGGGGGACCTGATCCTAGATCATAATGAATCAGATTACATGGAGAGGGGGGGACCTGATCCTAGATCATAATGAATCAGATTACATGGAGAAGGGGGACCTGATCCTAGATCATAATGAATCAGATTACATGGAGAGGGGGGGACCTGATCCTAGATCATAATGAATCAGATTACATGGAGAGGGGGGGACCTGATCCTAGATCAGCACTTCTAGACCTACTCTGAGACGCGTTATGAATACAGACCTAGTTCTCTAGCAATTAAATTACAGACTATCTTTTCCCTTCTGAATCACCAACAACATACAGATGCAGGATCTTAATTTGATCACCCTGTTGCAGGAGAACTTTCCTGCAATGCAGGATCTTTAAAAACATTTTTTTCTTGTAGTTTATTTGAGGTTTTAAAAGGCTTCTCAAGTTTGTAATTTCCACTTTCCAGACTAGATGTTCCCTTATGAAAATGTGTCATCCATACACAACTGTCCGTTTTTTATAATTCACATTTTAATTCTAATGTCCTGTTGCTCCGGGATTATTTTCTTCCTGCTGTTGCAAACTGGCTCAATTTAAGATCCTACATGTGTAGTGATGTAGCTGTATGGGTGGTAAAGCTGACCCAGCAGTAAACTACACACTTCATTAACAACAGGATTCTCCGAGCAGACTCCTCTGATGGGATGTGTTTATTAGTTGGCTGACAGCCATTTCTTCCTAGCTGGCCTCTACATTCCATTAAAGAGGAAACTCTGCAGTTCAGACAATAACAAAGCAGCACCCCATCACTCATTTGGTAAATATCCGCGTTTGTTTACAAATTCATATATATTTCTTTACAAACAAAGGGGGTAAACAAGCTTGTATTTTGGGTTTTGATAAAGTTATGAAAATAAGATCATGGGAGATTTTTTTAAAATTATAATCATCTAGTTTTAGTGGGTATATATCATAAATATGAAAGTCCTAAAATTGATGTCTTAATCACAGATTGACCATTTAATGAAATGTGTGTGACAACTGTCCTGTTCTACTGTCCTGTACTACTGTCCTGTACTACTGTCCTGTACTACTGTCCTGTACTACTGTCCTGTACTACTGTACTACTGTCCTGTACTACTGTCCTGTACTACTGTCCTGTACTACTATCCTGTACTACTGTCCTGTACTACTGTCCTGTACTACTGTCCTGTACTACTATCCTGTACTACTGTCCTGTACTACTGTACTACTGTCCTGTACTACTGTCCTGTACTGCTGTCCTGTACTACTGTCCTGTACTACTGTCCTGTACTACTGTCCTGTACTACTGTTCTACTGTCCTGTACTACTGTCCTGTACTACTGTCCTGTACTACTGTCCTCTACTACTGTCCTGTACTACTGTCCTGTTCTACTGTCCTGTACTACTGTCCTGTACTACTGTTCTACTGTCCTGTACTACTGTCCTGTACTACTGTCCTGTACTACTGTCCTGTACTACTATCCTGTACTACTGTCCTGTACTACTATCCTGTACTACTGTCCTGTACTACTGTACTACTGTCCTGTACTACTGTCCTGTACTACTGTCCTGTACTACTGTCCTGTACTACTATCCTGTACTACTGTCCTGTACTACTGTCCTGTACTACTGTACTACTGTCCTGTACTACTGTACTACTGTCCTGTACTACTGTACTACTGTCCTGTACTACTGTCCTGTACTACTGTCCTGTACTACTATCCTGTACTACTGTCCTGTTCTACTGTCCTGTACTACTGTCCTGTACTACTGTCCTGTACTACTGTCCTGTACTACTGTACTACTGTCCTGTACTACTGTCCTGTACTACTATCCTGTACTACTGTCCTGTACTACTGTACTGTACTACTGTTCTACTGTCCTGTACTGCTGTCCTGTACTACTGTCCTGTACTACTGTATTGTACTACTGTTCTACTGTCCTGTACTACTGTCCTGTACTACTGTACTACTGTCCTGTACTACTGTCCTGTACTACTGTCCTGTACTACTGTCCTCTACTACTGTCCTGTACTACTGTCCTGTTCTACTGTCCTGTACTACTGTCCTGTACTACTGTTCTACTGTCCTGTACTACTGTCCTGTACTACTGTCCTGTACTGCTGTCCTGTACTACTGTCCTGTACTACTGTCCTGTACTGCTGTCCTGTACTACTGTCCTGTACTACTGTCCTGTACTGCTGTCCTGTACTACTGTCCTGTACTACTGTTCTACTGTCCTGTACTGCTGTCCTGTACTACTGTCCTGTACTACTGTCCTGTACTACTGTACTGCTGTCCTGTACTACTGTCCTGTACTACTGTTCTACTGTCCTGTACTACTGTCCTGTACTACTGTCCTGTACTACTGTTCTACTGTCCTGTACTACTGTCCTGTACTACTGTCCTGTACTATTGTCCTGTACTACTGTTCTACTGTCCTGTACTGCTGTCCTGTACTACTGTCCTGTACTACTGTACTACTGTCCTGTACTACTGTACTACTGTCCTGTACTACTGTCCTGTACTGCTGTCCTGTAATACTGTACTACTGTCCTGTACTACTGTCCTGTACTACTGTTCTACTGTCCTGTACTACTGTCCTGTACTACTGTCCTGTACTACTGTCCTGTACTACTGTACTACTGTCCTGTACTACTGCCCTGTACTACTGTTCTACTGTCCTGTACTACTGTCCTGTACTACTGTTCTACTGTCCTGTACTACTGTCCTGTACTACTGTCCTGTACTACTGTCCTGTACTACTGTTCTACTGTCCTGTACTACTGTCCTGTACTACTGTACTACTGTACTACTGTCCTGTACTACTGTCCTGTACTACTGTCCTGTACTACTGTCCTGTACTACTGTCCTGTACTACTGTACTACTGTCCTGTACTACTGTCCTGTACTACTGTCCTGTACTACTGTCCTGTACACATGTCCTCTACTGTATGCTTATTGTTATTGTCCAACGTTTGGTTATTTTTTACCCCTGGTTATTGTTGTTGCTGGTGTCCCGGTGACAATGTTGATTCTTATTATTTTCATATTGTAAATATCCAAAATAATCTTTGGCAAAATGTACATTGTTGCGTCATGCCAATAAAGCAAGTTGAATTGAGAGAGATTTTGTTATGTTTTTATTTTGTAGGAAGATGTTCCCGTGTTTCTCTGCCTCTTGTTTCTTCATGTTATGTCTGTGTGATGACATGGTACATGGAGGGAACAGCACACTAATTCAGCCCGCAGCGGTGTGGGTGGCATAAAGAGGTCACCACGGCGGTGTAGGCAGCATAAAGAGGTCACCACAGTGGTGTAGGGGGCATAAAGAGGTCACCACAGTGGTGTAGGGGGCATAAAGAGGTCACCGCAGCGGTGTAGGCAGCATTAAGAGGTCACCACAGTGGTGTAGGGGGCATAAAGAGGTCACCACGGCGGTGTAGGCAGCATAAAGAGGTCACCACAGTGGTGTAGGGGGCATAAAGAGGTCACCACAGCGGTGTAGGCAGCATAAAGAGGTCACCACAGTGGTGTAGGGGGCATAAAGAGGTCACCGCAGCGGTGTAGGCAGTATAAAGAGGTCACCGCAGTGGTGTAGGGGGCATAAAGAGGTCACCACGGCGGTGTAGGCAGCATAAAGAGGTCACCACAGCGGTGTAGGCAGCATAAAGAGGTCACCACTGTGGTGTAGGCAGCATAAAGAGGTCACCACAGTGGTGTAGGGGGCATAAAGAGGTCACCACGGCGGTGTAGGCAGCATAAAGAGGTCACCACAGTGGTGTAGGCAGCATAAAGAGGTCACCGGTCACCGCAGCGGTGTAGGTGGCATAAAGAGGTCACCACAGCGGTGTAGGCAGCATAAAGAGGTCACCACAGTGGTGTAGGCAGCATAAAGAGGTCACCGGTCACCGCAGCGGTGTAGGTGGCATAAAGAGGTCACCGCAGCGGTGTAGGCAGTATAAAGAGGTCACCGCAGTGGTGTAGGGGGCATAAAGAGGTCACCACGGCGGTGTAGGCAGCATAAAGAGGTCACCACAGCGGTGTAGGCAGCATAAAGAGGTCACCACAGTGGTGTAGGGGGCATAAAGAGGTCACCACAGCGGTGTAGGCAGCATAAAGAGGTCACCGGTCACCGCAGCGGTGTAGGTGGCATAAAGAGGTCACCGGTCACCGCAGCGGTGTAGGCATTATAAAGAGGTCACCGCAGTGGTGTATTCAGCATAAAGAGGTCACCGGTCACCACAGTGGTGTAGGGGGCATAAAGAGGTCACCACAGCGGTGTAGGCAGCATAAAGAGGTCACCGCAGCGGTGTAGGCAGCATAAAGAGGTCACTGCAGCGGTGTAGTCAGCATAAAGAGGTCACTGGTCACCACAGTGGTGTAGGGGGCATAAAGAGGTCACCACAGCGGTGTAGGCAGCATAAAGAGGTCACCACAGCGGTGTAGGCAGTATAAAGAGGTCACCACAGCGGTGTAGGCAGTATAAAGAGGTCACCACAGCGGTGTAGGCAGCATAAAGAGGTCACCACAGCGGTGTAGGCAGCATAAAGAGGTCACCGCAGCGGTGTAGGTGGCATAAAGAGGTCACCACAGCGGCATGGGCAGTATAAAGAGGTCACCGCAGCGGTGTAGGTGGCATAAAGAGGTCACCACAGCGGTGTTGGCAGCATAAAGAGGTCACCGCAGCGGTGTAGGCAGCATAAAGAGGTCACCGGTCGCCGCAGCGGTGTAGGTGGCATAAAGAGGTCACCGCAGTGGTGTGGGCGGCATAAAGAGGTCACCTCAGCGGTGTATGCAGTATAAAGAGGTCACCGCAGAGGTGTAGGCAGCATAAAGAGGTCACCGCAGCGGTGTAGGCAGTATAAAGAGGTCACCGCAGAGGTGTAGGCAGCATAAAGAGGTCACCGGTCACCGCAGCGGTGTAGGCAGCATAAAGAGGTCACCACAGCGGTGTAGGCAGTATAAAGAGGTCACCGCAGAGGTGTAGGCAGCATAAAGAGGTCACCGCAGCGGTGTAGTCAGCATAAAGAGGTCACCGCAGTGGTGTAGGCAGCATAAAGAGGTCACCGCAGCGGTGTGGGCAGCATAAAGAGGTCACCGCAGCGGTGTAGGTGGCATAAAGAGGTCACCACAGCGGTGTAGGCAGCATAAAGAGGTCACCGCAGCGGTGTAGGCAGCATAAAGAGGTCACCGCAGCGGTGTAGGCAGCATAAAGAGGTGACCAGTCACCGCAGCGGTGTAGGTGGCATAAAGAGGTCACCGCAGCGGTGTAGGCAGCATAAAGAGCTCACCTTAGTGGTGTAGGCAGCATAAAGAGCTCACCTTAGTGGTGTAGGCAGCATAAAGAGCTCACCGCAGTGGTGTAGGCAGCATAAAGAGCTCACCGCAGTGGTGTAGGCAGCATAAAGAGCTCACCTTAGTGGTGTAGGCAGCATAAAGAGCTCACCTTAGTGGTGTAGGCAGCATAAAGAGCTCACCTTAGTGGTGTAGGCAGCATAAAGAGCTCACCTTAGTGGTGTAGGCAGCATAAAGAGCTCACCTTAGTGGTGTAGGCAGCATAAAGAGCTCACCTTAGTGGTGTAGGCAGTATAAAGAGGTCACCACAGCGGTGTGGGCAGCATAAAGAGGTCACCGCAGCGGTGTGGGCAGCATAAAGAGGTCACCGCAGAGGTGTGGGCAGCATAAAGAGGTCACCGCAGTGGTGTGGGCAGCATAAAGAGGTCACCACAGCGGTGTGGGCAGCATAAAGAGGTCACCGCAGCGGTGTAGGCGGCATAAAGAGGTCACCGCAGCGGTGTAGGCAGCATAAAGAGGTCACCGCAGCGGTGTTGGCAGCATAAAGAGGTGACCAGTCACCTCAGCGGTGTAGGCGGCATAAAGAGGTCACCAGTCACCTCAGCGGTGTAGGCGGCATAAAGAGGTCACCGCAGCGGTGTAGGCAGCATAAAGAGGTGACCAGTCACCTCAGCGGTGTAGGCGGCATAAAGAGGTCACCAGTCACCTCAGCGGTGTAGGCGGCATAAAGAGGTCACCGCAGCGGTGTAGGCAGCATAAAGAGGTCACCACAGCGGTGTAGGCAGCATAAAGAGGTCACCACAGCGGTGTAGGTGGCATAAAGAGGTCACCGCAGAGGTGTAGGCAGCATAAAGAGGTCACCAGTCACCGCAGCGGTGTAGGTGGCATAAAGAGGTCACCACAGCGGTGTAGGCAGCATAAAGAGGTCACCACAGCGGTGTAGGTGGCATAAAGAGGTCACCGGTCACCGCAGCGGTGTGGGCGGCATAAAGAGGTCTCCGCAGGCGGCACCACTGTGACCGTAATGCCTTAAATGGCTCCTTCACAACGTCTTTGGGTGTATCCTTAACTACAGCTCGTCACTGGGTGGAGATCTGTTAGAGGTGACGGACACACTTAACTCGTGTTTTGTTGCTAACGTCTGATAACATGTCTCTCTCGTACAGGCTCTACTCTGTGTAAGGACCTGAGGCTGTACCTGAGCAAGTGTTTCACTCCAGGATCCATGGACAGCCAACTACAGCAGGTGATCAGGGAGAATTTGTACCTCAGAGCCGTCCCCTGTGAGTAGCAATGTGATAACTATAACTATAACTACACACACACACGCACGCACGCACACACACACACATGCAGGCACGCACGCACGCAGGCACACACACACACACACACACACACACACACACACACACACACACACACACACACAGGCACACATCTCTCGCACACATCTCTCTCTCACATCTCTCACATCTCTCTCATCTCTCTCTCTGTGTTCCTGTCTCACTCATCTCTCTCTCTGTGTTCCTGTCTCTCTCATCTCTCTCTCTGTTCCTGTCTCTCTCATCTCTCTCTGTGTTCCTGTCTCTCTCATCTCTCTCTCTGTGTTCCTGTCTCTCTCATCTCTCTCTCTGTTCCTGTCTCTCTCATCTCTCTCTGTGTTCCTGTCTCTCTCATCTCTCTCTCACCCTCTCTCACCCCCCCCCCCCATACACACACACACACACACACACACACACACACACACACACACACACAGTCCAACAAACATCAAGCAGTCACGCACACAAACACTTACCAAAACACATTTGTATATACTCGTGCACTTATAATCAGACTCAATCACAGATGATTGCATAGGAAACCAGACCTTGTAGCACAGCTGCGATGCCGTCGTGTTGACGGAGAGAGAGCTGCCAGGTGACTGCTGCTCCCGCTCAAAAACAAGATGAAACAAAAACTAAAATGAAAAGTTCAGTTACTAAACGGGTGAGAGAAGCACTTACACTGTTGCTATGGTAACTGCTGTCAAGCGTCAGGCCAGTAAGATGATTCATCTTGACAGACCGTTGCTTGTTGTTCGTCTGCATTCCAAATGGCACCCTATTCCATATATAGTGCACTACTTTAGACCAGAGCCCTATGGCACCCTATTCCTTATATAGTGCACTACTTTAGACCAGAGCCCTATGGCACCCTATTCCTTATATAGTTCACTACTTTAGACCAGAGCCCTATGGCACCCTATTCCTTATATAGTGCACTACTTTAGACCAGAGCCTTATTCCCTATATAGTGCACTACATTAGACCAGAGCCCTATGGCACCCTATTCCTTATATAGTGCACTACTTTAGACCAGAGCGCTATGGCACCCTATTCCCTATATATAGTGCACTACTTTAGTCCAGAGCCCTATGGCACCCTATTCCTTATATAGTGCACTGCTTTAGACCAGAGCCCTATGGCACCCTATTCCCTATATATAGTGCACTACTTTAGTCCAGAGCCCTATGGCACCCTATTCCTTATATAGTGCACTGCTTTAGACCAGAGCCCTATGGCACCCTATTCCCTATATATAGTGCACTACTTTAGACCAGACCCCGATGGACCCAGGTGCCTTATGGGAATAGGAACCCAGATTTGTTCCCCTATCAAAACCTCCTCCAGCCTCATTTCTCCATGTCAACCACTATTCTACCTGTCACTTTCCGAGTTTGGATACAGTTTGATGTTTATACCAGAGTATATAACGCGTTCGCTGCCCGCACCCGCCCGCCTGACTAGCATCACTACAGATGAGCTTCAATGCCATACAACTCTCCTTCCGTGGCCTCCAACTGCTTTTAAATGCAAGTAAAACTAAATGCATGCTCTTAAACCGATCGCTACCAGCACCCGCCCGCTCGACTAGCATCACTACTCTGGACGGTTCTGACTTAGAATATATGGACAATTACAAATACCTAGGTGTCTGGTTAGACTGTAAACTCTCCTTCCAGACTCACATTAAACATCTCCAATCCAAAATTAAATCTAGAATCAGCTTCCTATTTAGCAACAAAGCCTCCTTCACTCACGCCGCCAAACATACCCTCGTAAAACGGACGATCCTACCGATCCTTGACTTCGGCGATGTCATTTACAAAATAGCCTCCAACACTCTACTCAGCAAACTGAATGCAGTCTATCACAGTGCCATCCGTTTTGTCACCAAGCCACTTATACCACCACCACTGCGACCTGTATGCTTTTTTCGGCTGGCCCTCGCTACATATTCATCGCCAGACCGACTGGCTCGTAGCTGGATTCTTCACAGATCTTTTATACCTTCTCCAGAACATAAATGTTGTTTGGACCTCAAGTTCTGTGAGGTGGAAGAAATTCCTTTGTTCTCTATGAAACTTCATTCTGTCTCTATACTGTGGCCATGAGGAGATCCTTTCCTCAGGAATGTATGACCTCTCTGACCACAGGAGCCTAGTTGGAGGCAAGGGGGAGGCAGGGAGAGGGGGATGGGGCTTGCTGTTCCTAATTTTTACCTTCCTATATCTGAGGGTGGTTTTAAGCTTCCTGAGTCTGAGGGTGGTTTTAACCTTCCTGAGTCTGGGGGTGGTTTTAACCTTCCTGAGCCTGAGGATGGTTTGACATATTCCTAAATCTGAGGGTGGTTTTAACCTTCCTAAATCTGAGGGTGGTTTTAACCTTCCTGAGTCTGATGGTGGTTTGACATCTTCCCAAATCTGAGGGTGGTTTTAACCTTCCTGAGTCTGAGGGTGGTTTTAACTTTCCTAAATCTGAGGGTGGTTTTAACCTTCTTGACCTGGAATTGTATCGACCCAAGGCTTTTACTTGTGACATGTAGTTAAATGCACTAAAGAGGAAACAATGGGTACACATCCCTTATAACCACACAGGAGGCAGATGGTTCCAGTCTCAGAGATGTAATATATACAAGGGATAGGCAAATGGCATGTCCAGGACAGGCAGAGATCAGTAATCCTATTTAGAGTCAGGGCAGGCTCAGTGTCAGTGCAGGCTCAGTGTCAGTGCAGGCTCAGTGTCAGGGCAGGCTCAGTGTCAGGGCATGCTCAGGGTCAGGGGAGGCTCAGGGTCAGGGCAGGCTCAGTTTCAAGGCATGCTCAATGTCAGTGCAGGCTCAGGGTCAGGGCAGGGTCAGGATAGGCTCAGGGGCAGGGTCAGGGCAGGGTCGGGTCAGGGCAGGCTCAGGGTCAGGGAAGGCAAAAACAGGTCAGAACAAGGAAGCCTTGAACCCAAACTAGAGAGAAAGAAAAACTCAGAAAAACCCACTGGGATGACTTGCTCCTCTCTGTCACGTGTGCTCCCTCGCCGGCCTCTAGGTCACCAGACTGCTCATTTGGGCGCACACCTGTCACCTGGACTCCATCACCTCCTCGATCACCTGCCCTTAATGTGTCCCTCCCTTTGGTTTCTTCCTAAGTCGTCATTGTTGCTGTTTCATGTCGGTGCGCTGTTTGTGTTTCTTGTTTTGTTCATTTATTAAATGTATTCATTCCTGAACTTGCTTCCCGACTCTCAGCGAACATTGTTACAGACTGACGACTCTCAGCGAACATCTTTACAGACTGACGACTCTCAGCGAACATCGTTACAGACTGACGACTCTCGGCGAACGTCGTTACAGACTGACGACTCTCGGCGAACGTCGTTACAGACTGACGACTCTCAGCGAACATCGTTACAGACCGACGACCCTCAGCGAACATCGTTACAGACTGACGACCCTCAACGAACATCGTTACAGACTGACGACTCTCAGCGAACATCGTTACAGACCGACGACCCTCAGCGAACATCGTTACAGACTGACGACTCTCAGCGAACATCGTTACAGACTGACGACCCTCAGCGAACATCGTTACAGACCGACGACCCTCAGCGAACATCGTTACAGACCGACGACCCTCAGCGAACATCGTTACAGACTGACGACCCTCAACAAACATCGTTACACTCCTGCCCATTTACACATGCTTTCCTCTGTCTGCTGCTGGTTGAGAATAGTTTTAGGTGTGCCTCAGAATATCAATGATATGTCTTCTAAGGTCAAGTACATTTATACCAGATGGAGGCTTGTTTACCCTAACACAGTATATTCCCATTGTAAACAAGTCTTTGCTTGACTAGTGTGTGTGTGTGGCCCACTATAGACTTCCCTTATCCTCCTATCTCCAGGTACGACCAGGCCGCCTCGCCACGAGGAGATATCAGGAGTGGACTACAATTTTGTCTCCATAGAAGAGTTCTTTTCCCTGGATGAGTCTGGAGCCCTATTGGAGAGTGGCAAGTTCAAAGGTAAGAGTGTGTTAATTGGTCAGTGGTGGAGTGTGTGTGTTAATTGGTCAGTGGTGGAGTGTGTGTGTTTATTGGCCAGTGGTGGAGTGTGTGTGTTTATTGGCCAGTGGTGGAGTGTGTGTGTTTATTGGTCAGTGGTGGAGTGTGTGTGTTTATTGGCCAGTGGTGGAGTGTGTGTGTTTATTGGTCAGTGGTGGAGTGTGTGTTTATTGCTCGTGGTCAGTGGTGGAGTGTGGGGGGGTAAATGCTGGTAAAAGTCATTTACCAAACTTTTTGATTTTGCGTGAGTGTTTAGCTATCTTTTGCGCTAAAATGCATTGAGAAATAGGGAGCATTACTTTACTATCAAGCATACGTGCTGTTAATAAAGATATTTAGGCTACTGATATTTTCCTAATTTGACCGTGTGTATTTCATTTGAGATATTTCATTTTTTATTTGTTACTGCGTTCCAACATGTGCTTTTCCGTTTCGTTGTTGTAAACAAAGGCTCTCCACAAATCAAATTGATTGAAAACTTGAATTCTTGCTTTTTTTGTTTTTACATATAGCCTACAGTAACAAACTGTTATTTTGTATTCTAATGTTACCTAAGACCTTCATAAACAAAACCCATTTTTTTTTAAATTAGATGCCTATATAAAATGTATGAATTGCACTGTTAGAATGTTTCAGTCAGAATGACTGCTCATTAGATACACTGTTAGAATGTTTCAGTCAGAATGACTGCTCATTAGATACACTGTCAGAATGTTTCAGTCAGAATGACTGCTCATTAGATACACTGTTAGAATGTTTCAGTCAGAATGACTGCTCATTAGATACACTGTCAGAATGTTTCAGTCAGAATGACTGCTCATTAGATACACTGTTAGAATGTTTCAGTCAGAATGACTGCTCATTAGATACACTGTTAGAATGTTTCAGTCAGAATGACTGCTCATTAGATACACTGTTAGAATGTTTCAGTCAGAATGACTGCTCATTAGATACACTGTCAGAATGTTTCAGTCAGAATGACTGCTCATTAGATACACTGTCAGAATGTTTCAGTCAGAATGACTGCTCATTAGATACACTGTTAGAATGTTTCAGTCAGAATGACTGCTCATTAGATACACTGTCAGAATGTTTCAGTCAGAATGACTGCTCATTAGATACACTGTTAGAATGTTTCAGTCAGAATGACTGCTCATTAGATACACTGTTAGAATGTTTCAGTCAGAATGACTGCTCATTAGATACACTGTCAGAATGTTTCAGTCAGAATGACTGCTCATTAGATACACTGTTAGAATGTTTCAGTCAGAATGACTGCTCATTAGATACACTGTTAGAATGTTTCAGTCAGAATGACTGCTCATTAGATACACTGTTAGAATGTTTCAGTCAGAATGACTGCTCATTAGATACACGGTTAGAATGTTTCAGTCAGAATGACTGCTCATTAGATACACTGTTAGAATGTTTCAGTCAGAATGACTGCTCATTAGATACACTGTTAGAATGTTTCAGTCAGAATGACTGCTCATTAGATACACGGTTAGAATGTTTCAGTCAGAATGACTGCTCATTAGATACACTGTCAGAATGTTTCAGTCAGAATGACTGCTCATTAGATACACTGTCAGAATGTTTCAGTCAGAATGACTGCTCATTAGATACACTGTTAGAATGTTTCAGTCAGAATGACTGCTCATTAGATACACTGTCAGAATGTTTCAGTCAGAATGACTGCTCATTAGATACACTATTAGAATGTTTCAGTCAGAATGACTGCTCATTAGATACACTGTTAGAATGTTTCAGTCAGAATGACTGCTCATTAGATACACTGTCAGAATGTTTCAGTCAGAATGACTGCTCATTAGATACACTGTTAGAATGTTTCAGTCAGAATGACTGCTCATTAGATACACTGTTAGAATGTTTCAGTCAGAATGACTGCTCATTAGATACACTGTTAGAATGTTTCAGTCAGAATGACTGCTCATTAGATACACTGTTAGAATGTTTCAGTCAGAATGACTGCTCATTAGATACACTGTCAGAATGTTTCAGTCAGAATGACTGCTCATTAGATACACTGTCAGAATGTTTCAGTCAGAATGACTGCTCATTAGATACACTGTCAGAATGTTTCAGTCAGAATGACTGCTCATTAGATACACGGTTAGAATGTTTCAGTCAGAATGACTGCTCATTAGATACACTGTCAGAATGTTTCAGTCAGAATGACTGCTCATTAGATACACTGTCAGAATGTTTCAGTCAGAATGACTGCTCATTAGATACACTGTCAGAATGTTTCAGTCAGAATGACTGCTCATTAGATACACTGTTAGAATGTTTCAGTCAGAATGACTGCTCATTAGATACACTGTTAGAATGTTTCAGTCAGAATGACTGCTCATTAGATACACTGTCAGAATGTTTCAGTCAGAATGACTGCTCATTAGATACACTGTTAGAATGTTTCAGTCAGAATGACTGCTCATTAGATACACTGTCAGAATGTTTCAGTCAGAATGACTGCTCATTAGATACACTGTCAGAATGTTTCAGTCAGAATGACTGCTCATTAGCTTGAAGGGGGAGTCTCTTGATGCCCAGCATTTCTCATGTTATTTGATTAACAGATTGTTCTTCCTCTGTACCTCCTCCTCCAATCAGGTAACTACTACGGGACGCCCCGCCCAGTCCACATTGGCCCAGACAGCCCACCAATCACGTACCAGGAACACCGGAACGTGCTCCGGAACTTCAGGACGCGCAGCAAGTCGCTTAGCAACCTGGAGAAGGCTGTGGAGGAGGGAGAGAACAGTGAGGAAGACTCTGGTCTGTCAGGTATAGTCACATACAGCTGTCTATAAACGGTCTGTTAGCCTGAACATCGAGACATCCATCACAGACGAGACACTGAGAACAATCACCAGACTTTAGTTATTTTCTGATGATCTCATTTCTCTCTTTTATAGCTGTAACAAGTATGTGTGTGTTTTCTATCCCAGTTTGCTCCCCAAGCTTAACATTGTTGTCATCTATTTCCCACCATTTTCCTCAATGAGCTTGACACCTTGATAAGCTAATTTCCCAATGAACACTCATCGTACCGGGCGACTTTAACCTCCTGGCCCCTGGCCCCTGGCCCCTTTTAACCTCACCCTTTCCCAGTTCTCGCCCACTGCCAGGCAATATGCTTGACTTCATCTTCACTAGAGGCTGTTCTCCTACTAATCTCACTGCATCTGCCCTCTATTTCTGATCACTACTTTGTTTCCTTGCCTCTACATCTTTCCTCAAACCCTAGCCACTCAGCCCCTACCCAGATGGTCATGCACCGCCGAAGGTTTCACTCAATTCAATTCAATTCAAGGGGCTTTATTGGCATGGGAAACGTGTTAACATTGCCAAAGCAAGTGAGGTAGATAATATCTCCCACTCTCTCTCTCTCTCTCTCTGTCTCTCTATCTCTATCTCTCTCTCTCTCTGTCTCTCTCTCTCTCTCTCTCTCTCTCTCTCTCTCTCTCTCTCTCTGTCTCTCTCTCTCTCTCTCTCCCACTACTCTCTTCTCTTCTGTCCTATCATCTCTTCCTTCTGTTATATTCATCTCCCTCCTCTCTCCTGATTCTGCCTCTTTGACCCAACTCTCCTCCCTTTGACTCTCACTGTCCCCTTTCCTCCCGGCCAGCTCCACCTCCCTCCTCACTCCCTCCTCTCTCCCTCCTCACTCACTCCTCTCTCCCTCCTCACTCCCTCCTCTCTCCCTCCTCACTCCCTCCTCTCTCTCTGAACCCACTGGTCCCACTCATTCACTCAGCCTACTGAACCCACTGGTCCCACTCATTCACTCAGCCTACTGAACCCACTGGTCCCACTCATTCACTCACCCTACTGAACCCACTGGTCCCACTCATTCACTCAGCCTACTGAACCCACTGGTCCCACTCATTCACTCAGCCTACTGAACCCACTGGTCCCACTCATTCACTCAGCCTACTGAACCCACTGGTCCCACTCATTCACTCAGCCTACTGAACCCACTGGTCTCACTCATTCACTCAGCCTACTGAACCCACTGGTCTCACTCATTCACTCAGCCTACTGAACCCACTGGTCCCACTCATTCACTCAGCCTACTGAACCCACTGGTCCCACTCATTCACTCAGCCTACTGAACCCACTGGTCTCACTCAGCCTACTGAGCCCACTGGTCCCACTCATTCACTCAGCCTACTGAGCCCACTGGTCCCACTCATTCACTCAGCCTACTGAACCCACTGGTCCCACTCATTCACTCAGCCTACTGAACCCACTGGTCCCACTCACACAGAACTACCCTACGCCTCTCTCTCCAGAATACATCCAGCAAATAGTGAGGTCCGGCCGCCCAACAACCTGCCCACTCGACCCCATCCCCTTCTCCAGACCCGCTCTGGAGACCCTCTCCCATTCTTCACTTCCCTCATCAACTCATCCCTGACCCCTGGCTGAGTCCCCTCTGACTTCAAGTTGGCCAGGGTCGCTCCCTTCCTCGAGCCCGCTGACATCAAAAACAACCTTTCTTTGATTTCCAAAACACTTTGGCGTGCACTCTCTGACAAACTTTCTCACTATCTGTCTGTCTCAGAATGATCTTCTTGACCCTAACAAGTCAGTCTTCAAGACGGGTCACTCAACCAAGACTGCTCTTCTCTGTGTCACAGAGGATCTCCGCTCTGCCAAATCTGACTCTCTCTCCTCTGTTCTCATCCTCCTAGATCCATCTGCTGCCTTCAACACCGTGAACCATCAGATCCTCCTCTCCACCCTCTCAGGGCTGGGTGTCTCAGACTCTATCAGATCCTCCTCTCCACCCTCTATTAAATGTAGTGCACTATACAGGACCCATAGGGATCTGATTAAATGTAGTGCACTATACAGGACCCATAGGGCTCTGATTAAAAGTAGTGCACTATATAGGACCCATAGGGCTCTGATTAAAAGTATTCCCCTAATTTGGGAATAGGCTGAAATTTGGGATAAACATTGACTAAAGACAGACATCTGTTTACATCTGGGCCCTTGATTGGAGCTTACAGCGGCCAGAGTTAAAAGGCTATTTCAAAGCTGTGTGTGTGTGTGTTTTGTCTTGGCAGCGGGGTCAGTAGGTGCCAGCAGTGCCCCGCCCACAGCCAAATATCTTAGCCAATCGTGGGAAGGCAGGGATGGCGTCGGAGAGGAGAACGGAGGGAGCGGCATCGCCACACGAGGCGGAGTGACACTACCAGAGAACTGGGAGCTGGCCTTCAGTAACTCAGGAGAGGCTTACTACATAGAGTGAGTAGAGACAGGAGAGAGAAAGAACTGGGAGCTGGCCTTCAGTAACTCAGGAGAGGCTTACTACATAGAGTGAGTAGAGACAGGAGAGAGAGAGAGAGTTTTACTACATAGAGTAGAAACAGGAGGGAGAGAGAGGGGAGAGAGGAGAGAGAAGTGAGAGAGAGAGAGAGAGAGAGAGTTTTACTACATAGAGTAGAGACAGGAGGGAGAGAGATGAGAGAGAGAGAGGAGAAGCTTACTACATAGAGTAGAGACAGGAGAGAGAGAGAGAGAGAGTTTTACTACATAGAGTAGAGACAGGAGAGAGAGAGGAGAGAGAGAGAGAGTTTTACTACATAGAGTAGAGACAGGAGGGAGAGAGATGAGAGAGAGAGGAGAAGCTTACTACATAGAGTAGAGACAGGAGAGAGAGAGAGAGGAGTTTTTCACTAAGTAGAGAGAGGAGATTTTACTACATAGAGAGAGGAGAGAGAGGAGAGTTTTACTACATAGAGACAGGAGAGAGAGGAGAGTTTTACTACATAGAGACAGGAGAGAGGAGAGAGGAGAGAGAGGAGAGTTTTACTACATAGAGAGAGGAGAGAGAGGAGAGAGAGGAGAGTTTTACTACATAGAGAGAGGAGAGAGAGGAGAGTTTTACTACATAGAGAGAGGAGAGAGAGGAGAGTTTTACTACATAGAGACAGGAGAGAGGAGAGAGAGGAGAGTTTTACTACATAGAGAGAGGAGAGAGAGGAGCGAGAGGAGAGTTTTGCTACATAGAGAGAGGAGAGAGAGGAGAGTTTTACTACATAGAGACAGGAGAGAGGAGAGAGGAGAGAGAGGAGAGTTTTACTACATAGAGAGAGGAGAGAGAGGAGAGAGAGGATAGTTTTACTATATAGAGAGAGGAGAGAGAGGAGAGTTTTACTACATAGAGAGAGGAGAGAGATGAGAGTTTTACTACATAGAGACAGGAGAGAGGAGAGAGAGGAGAGAGGATAGTTTTACTACATAGAGACAGGAGAGAAGAGAGAGAGGAGAGAGAGGAGAGTTTTACTACATAGAGACAGGAGAGAGGAGAGAGGAGAGAGTGGAGAGAGGAGAGTTTTACTACATAGAGAGAGGAGAGAGAGGAGAGGTTTACTATATAGAGAGAGGAGAGAGGAGAGAGAGGAGAGTTTTACTACATAGAGAGAGGAGAGAGAGGAGAGTTTTACTACATAGAGACAGGAGAGAGGAGAGAGGAGAGAGAGGAGAGAGAGGAGAGTTTTACTACATAGAGAGAGGAGAGAGAGGAGAGAGATGAGAGTTTTACTACATAGAGAGAGGAGAGAGAGGAGAGTTTTACTACATAGAGACAGGAGAGAGGGGAGAGGAGAGAGAGAAGAGTTTTACTACATAGAGAGAGTAGAGAGAGGAGAGAGGAGAGAGAGGAGAGAGGAGAGAGAGGATAGTTTTACTACATAGAGAGAGTAGAGAGAGGAGAGAGAGGAGAGTTTTACTACATAGAGACAGGAGAGAGGGGAGAGGAGAGAGAGGAGAGTTTTACTACATAGAGAGAGGAGAGAGGAGAGAGAGGAGAGTTTTACTATATAGAGAGCGGAGAGAGAGGAGAGAGAGAGGAGAGAGAGGATAGTTTTACTACATAGAGAGAGGAGAGTTTTACTACATAGAGACAGGAGAGAGAGGAGAGAGAGGAGAGAGAGGAGAGAGAGAGGAGAGTTTTACTACATAGAGAGAGGAGAGAGAGGAGAGAGAGGAGAGAGAGGAGAGTTTTACTACATAGAGACAGGAGAGAGAGGAGAGAGAGGAGAGTTTTACTACATAGAGAGAGGAGAGTTTTACTACGTAGAGTGTAGAGAGAATATAACTTTACTACATAGAGACAGGAGAGAGGAGAGAGGAGAGAGAGGAGAGTTTTACTACATAGAGACAGGAGAGAGAGGAGAGAGAGAGGTTTTACTACATAGAGACAGGAGAGAGGAGAGAGAGGAGAGAGAGGAGAGTTTTACTACATAGAGACAGGAGAGAGGATAGAGGAGAGAGAGGAGAGAGTGGAGAGATTGGAGAGTTTTACTACATAGAGAGAGGAGAGAGTGGAGAGAGATGAGAGTTTTTCTACATAGAGAGAGGAGAGAGAGGAGAGAGAGGAGAGTTTTACTACATAGAGACAGGAGAGAGGTCAGAGGAGAGAGAGAAGAGAGAGGAGAGTTTTTCTACATAGAGAGAGGAGAGAGAGGAGAGTTTTACTACATAGAGAGAGGAGGGAGAGGAGAGTTTTACTACATAGAGAGAGGAGAGAGAGGAGAGAGAGGAGAGTTTTACTACATAAAGACAGGAGAGAGAGGAGAGAGAGGAGAGAGAGGAGAGTTTTACTACATAGAGAGGAGAGAGAGGAGAGAGAGGAGAGTTTTACTACATAGAGACAGGAGAGAGGAGAGAGAGGAGAGTTTTACTACATAGAGAGAGGAGAGAGAGGAGAGAGAGGAGAGTTTTACTACATAGAGACAGGAGAGAGGAGAGAGGAGAGAGAGGAGAGTTTTATTACATAGAGAGAGGAGAGAGAGGAGAGTTTTACTATATAGAGACAGGAGAGAGAGGAGAGAGAGGAGAGTTTTACTACATAGAGAGAGGAGGGAGAGGAGAGTTTTACTACATAGAGAGAGGAGAGAGAGGAGAGAGAGGAGAGTTCTACTACATAAAGACAGGAGAGAGAGGAGAGAGAGGAGAGAGAGGAGAGTTTTACTACATAGAGAGGAGAGAGAGGAGAGAGAGGAGAGTTTTACTACATAGAGACAGGAGAGAGGAGAGAGAGGAGAGTTTTACTACATAGAGAGAGGAGAGAGAGGAGAGTTTTACTACATAGAGACAGGAGAGAGGAGAGAGGAGAGAGAGGAGAGTTTTATTACATAGAGAGAGGAGAGAGAGGAGAGTTTTACTATATAGAGACAGGAGAGAGAGGAGAGAGAGGAGAGTTTTACTACATAGAGAGAGGAGAGAGAGGATAGTTTTACTACATAGAGACAGGAGAGAGAGGAGAGAGAGGAGAGAGAGGAGAGTTTTACTACATAAAGACAGGAGAGAGAGGAGAGAGAGGAGAGAGAGGAGAGAGAGGAGAGTTTTACTACATAGAGAGAGGAGAGAGAGGAGAGAGAGGAGAGTTTTACTACATAGAGACAGGAGAGAGGAGAGAGAGGAGAGTTTTACTACATAGAGAGAGGAGAGAGAGGAGAGTTGTACTACATAGAGACAGGAGAGAGGAGAGAGAGGAGAGAGAGGAGAGTTTTATTACATAGAGAGAGGAGAGAGAGGAGAGTTTTACTATATAGAGACAGGAGAGAGAGGAGAGAGAGGAGAGTTTTACTACATAGAGAGAGGAGAGAGAGGATAGTTTTACTACATAGAGACAGGAGAGACAGGAGAGAGAGGAGAGAGAGGAGAGAGAGGAGAGAGGGAGGAGAGTTTTACTATATAGAGACAGGAGAGAGGAGAGAGAGGAGAGTTTTACTATATAGAGAGAGGAGAGAGAGGAGAGTTTTACTATATAGAGAGAGGAGAGTAGAGTGGTTGGAGAGTGTAGAGAGAATATAACTTTACTACATAGAGTGGTTGGAGAGTGTAGAGAGAATATAACTTTACTACATAGAGTGGTTGGAGAGTGTAGAGGGAATATAACTTTACTACATAGAGTGGTTGGAGAGTGTAGAGCTTATGATGATTAGGTTGGTGGTGATAATGATGATGATGGTGGAGGGGGTGATCTCTTCCTCCCCTCAGTCACATCTCTAAGACAACCAGCTGGCTGGACCCCAGAGATCAGAGCAGGGAGATCCTCAGCGAGACAGACAGTGAGTCTACCTACCTTATCCTCCTCTGTCTCCCCTGTCAGCTCTCAAATTCATCTCTTGACATTATTAGAAATATAATTTACTCTCTCTCTCTCTCTCCCCCCCTCCCCATATCTCCCTCCTACCCCCTCCCCCATATCTCCCTCCTACCCCCTCTCTCTCTCCCCCTATATCTCCCTCCTACCCCCTCTCTCTCTCCCCCTATATCTCCCTCCTACCCCCTCTCTCCCCCCCTATATCTCCCTCCTACCCCCTCTCTCTCTCCCCCTATATCTCCCTCCTACCCCCTCTCTCTCTCCCCCTATATCTCCCTCCTACCCCCTCTCTCTCTCCCCCTATATCTCCCTCCTACCCCCTCTCTCTCTCCCCCTATATCTCCCTCCTACCCCCTCTCTCTCCCCCCCTATATCTCCCTCCTACCCCCTCTCTCCCCCCTATATTTCCCTCCTATCCCCTCTTTCCCCCCCTATATCTCCCTCCTTCTCATCCCCTCCCATACTGTCTCTCATCTCCCTTTGTCTCTCTCATGTTTTGTCGTGTGTTGTCTAACACTGAGACAGCATTCAGTTCTACTGAAATGGAGTCGTGAATTAGAGATATATTTTCATATTGTCGTCTGCTCGTGATAAAAATATGTCTGTTAGTCATGAGACTACATGTTTTCATCATTGAACTGCAGAGGGCGCCAGAGAATCAGTTGTTAAACCTGTTCAGAGACAGCCGCCGTGCGGTAGCTCTGGCTTGTCTGTTATGTGAATACACATGGACAGTCTATCATAGATATATGTGAATACACATGGACAGTCTATCATAGATATATGTGAATACACATGGACAGTCTATCATAGATGTATGTGAATACACATGGACAGTCTATCATAGATATATGTGAATACACATAGACAGTCTATCATAGATATATGTGAATACACATGGACAGTCTATCATAGATATATGTGAATACACATGGACAGTCTATCATAGATATAGCGAGAAGTCGCCTGGCCTGTGCAATCTGAGAGACATCTGGATAAAAACCAGGACTGATTTGACTTTAATGAGACTAGCCCTGGGTAAATAAAAGACAAATAAATACTAGGCGTAGGTAGGATCCTTACAACAGGAAACTAATGGTCTGTGTCCCTGTCCCCTGCCAGTACCTGTTTTCACGGACCAGCCAGCAGAGCTGAAGGGTTACTCCATCCACACCCGTTTGTCTAAAGGGCTGCAGGGTTTCGGCTTCAACATAGTAGGAGGAAGCAGGCAGAGGGAGTTTCTCCAGGTCTACAGCGTTACACCAGGAGGACCACCCGCTCTCAACACAGGTAGGATTAACACAGGTAGCATTAACACAGGTAGGATTAACACAGGTAGCATTAACACAGGTAGGAGGAAGCAGGCAGAGGGAGTTTCTCCAGGTCTACAGCGTTACACCAGGAGGACCACCCACTCTCAACACAGGTAGGATTAACACAGGTAGCATTAACACAGGTAGGAGGAAGCAGGCAGAGAGAGTTTCTCCAGGTCTACAGCGTTACACCAGGAGGACCACCCGCTCTCAACACAGGTAGGATTAACACAGGTAGCATTAACACAGGTAGGAGGAAGCAGGCAGAGAGAGTTTTTCCAGGTCTACAGCGTTACACCAGGAGGACCACCCGCTCTCAACACAGGTAGGATTAACACAGGTAGCATTAACACAGGTAGGAGGAAGCAGGCAGAGAGAGTTTCTCCAGGTCTACAGCGTTACACCAGGAGGACCACCCGCTCTCAACACAGGTAGGATTAACACAGGTAGCATTAACACAGGTAGGAGGAAGCAGGCAGAGAGAGTTTCTCCAGGTCTACAGCGTTACACCAGGAGGACCACCCGCTCTCAACACAGGTAGGATTAACACAGGTAGCATTAACACAGGTAGGAGGAAGCAGGCAGAGAGAGTTTCTCCAGGTCTACAGCGTTACACCAGGAGGACCACCCGCTCTCAACACAGGTAGCATTAACACAGGTAGAATTAACACAGGTAGCATTAACACAGGTAGGATTAACACAGGTAGGTTTAACACAGCTGGATTAACACAGGTAGGATTAACACAGGTAGGAGGAAGCAGGCAGAGAGAGTTTCTCCAGGTCTACAGTGTTACACCAGGAGGACCACCCGCTCTCAACACAGGTAGAATTAACACAGATAGGATTAACACAGGTAGGTTTAACACAGCTAGATTAACATAGGTAGGATTAACACAGGTAGGATTAACACAGGTAGCATTAACACAGGTAGGATTAACACAGGTAGCATTAACACAGGTAGAATTAACACAGGTAGGATTAACACAGGTAGCATTAACACAGGTAGCATTAACACAGGTAGGATTAACACAGATAGAATTAACACAGGTATAATTAACACAGGTAGCATTAACACAGGTAGGATTAACGCAGGTAGGATTGACACAGGTAGGATTAACACAGGTAGCATTAACACAGGTAGAATTAACACAGGTAGGATTAACACAGGTAGGATTAACACAGGTAGGATTAACAGAGGTAGGATTAACACAGGTAGGATTAACACAGGTAGGATTAACACAGGTAGGATTAACACAGGTAGGTTTAACACTGGTAGGTTTAACACAGGTAGGTTTAACACAGGTAGGATTAACACAGCTGGATTAACACAGGTACATTCATCACATGAAGGATTAACACTGGTAGGTTTAACACAGGTAGGACTAACACGGGTAGGATTAACACAGGTAGGACTAATACAGGTAGGACTAACACAGGTAGAACTAACACAGATAGGACTAACACAGGTAGGATTAACACAGATAGGTTTAACACAGGTAGGACTAACACAGATAGGTTTAACACAGGTAGGACTAACACAGGTAGGTTTAACACAGGTAGGACTAACACAGATAGGACTAACACAGGTAGGATTAACACAGGTAGGACTAACACAGATAGGACTAACACAGGTAGGATTAACACAGGTAGATTTAATAGAGGTAGGACTAACACAGGTAGGTTTAACACAGGTAGGACTAACACAGTTATGCTTAACACAGGTAGGATGTGCACAGGTGGGTTTTGCACAGGTAGGTTTTGCACAGGTAGGATTTGTACAGGTAGGATTAACACAGGTAGGTTTAACACAGGTAGGATTAACACAGGTAGGATTAACACAGGTAGGATTAACACAGGTAGGATTTACACAGGTAGGACTAACACAGGTATGTTTAACACAGGCAGGATTAACACAGGTAGGTTTAACACAGGTAGGACTAACACAGGTAGGACTAACACAGGTAGGACTAACACGGGTAGGACTAACACAGGTAAGACTAACACAGGTAGGACTAACACAGGTATGCTTAACACAGGTAGGATTTGCACAGGTAGGTTTTGCACAGGTAGGATTTGTACAGGTAGGATTAACACAGGTACACTCAATACATGTAGGATTAACACAGGTAGGATTAACACATGTATGATTAACACAGATAGGATAGACACAGGTAGGATAGACACATGTAGGATTAACACATGTAGGACTAACACATGTAGGACTAACACAGGTATGATTAACACAGGTAGGATTAACACAGGTAGGATAGACACAGGTAGGATTAACACAGGTAGGACAAACAGGTAGGACAAACACAGGTAGGACAAACACAGGTAGGACTAACACAGGTAGGATAGACACAGGTAGAATTGACACAGGTAGGATTAACACAGGTAGGTTTAACACAGGTAGAATTAACACAGGTAGGATTAACACAGGTAGGTTTAACACGGGTAGGATTAACACAGGTAGGATTAACACAGGTAGGATTTACACAGGTAGGACTAACACAGGTATGTTTAACACAGGCAGGATTAACACAGGCAGGATTAACACAGGTAGGACTAACACAGGTAGGACTAACACGGGTAGGACTAACACAGGTAAGACTAACACAGGTAGGACTAACACAGGTATGCTTAACCCCGGTTAGGATTTGCACAGGTAGGTATTGCACACGTAGGATTTGTACAGGTAGGATTAACACAGGTACACTCAATACATGTAGGATTAACACAGGTAGGATTAACACATGTATGATTAACACAGGTAGGATAGACACAGGTAGGATAGACACATGTAGGATTAACACATGTAGGACTAACACATGTAGGATTAACACAGGTATGATTAACACAGGTAGGATTAACACAGGTAGGATAGACACATGTATGATAGACACATGAAGGATAGACACAGGTAGGACAAACACAGGTAGGACAAACACAGGTAGGACAAACACAGGTAGGACAAACACAGGTAGGACAGACACAGGTAGGACAGACACAGGTAGGATTAACACAGGTAGGATTAACACAGGTAGGTTTAACACAGGTAGGATTAACACTGGTATGTTTAACACAGGTACACTCACCACAGGTAGCATAACCTCAAGCTAGTCATACATAACAGTGGTTATCGAGTTGTTGTTATTTCTGGAGGCCTGTACTGGTGAGACTGAGAGACGGAGCAAGAGAGTTGAAAAGATTTGAAGGGAGTTGAACATTTGTAGAGAGTTGAAGATTTGAAGAGAGTTGAAGATTTGTAGAGAGTTGAAGGTTTGAAGGGGGTTGAAGATTTGAAGAGACCTGAACATGGAAGGGAGCATAAAAGATAAAAACAAGCCTGTTTCTAGTCTCTCTGCTATATCCTCTATCTCTCCTTTCATTGCTTTCTCCTCTCTCACCCTCTCTCTCTGCGTCCCAAATGATGTGTGATTGTGAAGTAATCTCCAGAAGGGTATAATACAAAGAGGAGAAATAGAAACTCAACAATTTCACTGAGTTACAGTTCGTTTAAGGAAATCTGTCAATTCAAATCAATTCATTGGGCCCTAATCTCTGGAATTTCACATGACTGGGCAGGGGTAGATTGTATGTTTGGATTTCGGCTCATGAAACGATCACTTTACATGTGTTAATATATTTTTCGGGTTTAATTATTTTTTTCTGATTCATTAAGAAATCTACATTTAGATACCTGTATGTGTTTTTGGTTGTTGAGTCAATTAGACCATGCCAATTTCAAGCTTTTCTTTTTCCTTTTTCCTAATCCTGCTTTGTAGTGGTATACCCTTCCCATCTACACCTAATCCCTAGAATATAATCGCACTGACACACACACACACACACACACACACACACACACACACACACACACACACACACGCTATCACCTCTCATACAAATGTGGTGCAATAAGCCCCTACTGGCAGCTACAGTCGTCCTATATTCACTCAATGATACTGAAGGTTCACTACACACTGAAATTATATATTCTAGTGGATGATATAACACATTATCTATTGTAGTGGATGATATAACACATTATCTATTGTAGTGGATGATATAACACATTATCTATTGTAGTGGGTGATATAACACATTATCTATTGTAGTGGATGATATAACACATTATCTATTGTAGTGGATGATATAACACATTATCTATTGTAGTGGATGATATAACACATTATCTATTGTAGTGGATGATATAACACATTATCTATTGTAGTGGATGCTATAACACATTATCTATTGTAGTGGATGATATAACACATTATCTATTGTAGTGGATGCTATAACACATTATATATTTTCTATTGTAGTGGATGATATAACACATTATCTATTGTAGTGGATGATATAACACATTATCTATTATCTATTGTAGTGGATGATATAACACATTATCTATTGTAGTGGATGATATAACACATTATCTATTATCTATTGTAGTGGATGATATAACACATTATCTATTATCTATTGTGGTGGATGATATAACACATTATCTATTATCTATTGTAGTGGATGATATAACACATTATCTATTGTAGTGGATGATATAACACATTATCTATTATAGTGTATGATATAACATATAACACATTATCTATTGTAGTGTTTGATATAACACATTATCTATTCTCTCTCTCTCTCTCTCTCTCTCTCTGTCTCTCTCTCTCTCTCTCTCTCTGTCTCTCTCTCTCTCTCTGTCTCTCTCTCTCGCTCTCTGTCTCTCTCGCTCTCTGTCTCTCTCTCTCTCCCCTCTCTCTCTTTCTCTCTCTCTCTCTCTCTCTCTGTCTCTCTCTCTCTCCCCTCTCTCTCTCTGTCTCTCTCTCTCTCTCTATGTCTCTCTCTCTCTCTCCCCTCTCTCTCGCTCTCTCTCTCTTTCTGTCTCTCTCTCTCTCTCTCTCTCTCTCTCTCTCTCTCTCCCTCTCTCTGTTCTCCAGCTGATATCCTGGTCTACATCAATGACAGCTGTGTCCTGGGTCTGTCTCATAAAGAGGTGGTAGAGATGTTGAAGTCTGTCCCTATGGGTCACAGTGTGGACGTTGTGTTACGGAGAGGCTATCCCATGCTCTACAACCCAGACGGCTGTCCCAAACAACCCCTGACCTCCTCCCCCTCCTCCTCTCCTCGGGAAGCCCTCAGCGCTGCAGCCACTCCTCCCTCCACAGCCACTGCCCAGTCCCTTTCCTGTCCCAGCCCTGCTGAGCCCCCCCACACCCACCCCCCTGGCCTGGCTAACCTCAATCGGACCCTGTCTCATCACAACGGCAACTATCTCAGAGTGGCGGGAAACTCTGGATCAGGGCTGGACGCTAACGGAAACGCGGCACCACCCTCCTACCCGCTGTCTAACGGTGTCCCGGGCTCTTCTACCAGCTCAGCCTGTGCCCCTTCCTCCTCTCACAGTAGGGGCATCCCCCCTCCTCCCCCTCCTGAATCAACCTCAGCGTCCACCAGCCAGAGTGACTCAGAGGCCTTGGGTGGATGGACACAAAGGTAACTAACCCTAAATAACTAAGTGACCAACTGACTAACTAACCCTAACTAACCAATTGCCAAGATGGACTGAGTTCATAGCTGATGATCTTGGCCATGTTCTGTTATAATCTCAACCCGGCACAGCCAGAAGAGGACTGGCCACCCCTCATAGCCTGGTTCCTCTCTAGGTTTCTTCCTAGGTTTTGGCCTTTTCTAGGGAGTTTTTCCTAGCCACTGTGCTTCTACACCTGCATTGCTTGCTGTTTTGGGGTTTTAGGCTGGGTTTCTGTACAGCACTTTGAGACATCAGCTGATGTTAGCTGATGTTAGAAGGGCTATATAAATTGATTTGATGATATGAGAGAAAACTGCTGCCTATGGTTCGAACACAAAGTGCAACAGCCAATCAGATCAGATGTGCGGTTCACAGTTCTTAGTTTCCTGTGTGTGTGTATCAGTCGGGTACAGAATATCATTAACGCCTCTCTTCCTCCTCTTCCTCCTCTTCCCTCTCAGATGGCCTCTGATGCGCTACAATGGTAACTCCCTCCCCACCTCCTCCATGGTCCACCATCGGAGTGACCTCTCCACCTCCACCCTGCCCATCTCCCTGTCCAAGCTGCCCCTGTCCCAGCCGGAGGTGGGCACCGCCACCACTCCTGGTGCCCCCTGCCAGCGGCCTCCCGTGCCCCAGACGTCCCTCATGGCCGGCCCGCCTACGGAGGTCCCCCCTTGCGGCTTCAACGGCTGCCCCGCCAGCGCCCACCCCCGGGTGAGCCACAGCCCGACCGGCGAGGGTGTACCCGTAGGGTCTGGAGGAGGGGAGCTGCTCCCTGTGCCCCTGGGGAGGAGTGAGGGGGGCGGGATGGGGTTCAGTGTGACGGCGGGGGGGAAGGGGGGGCAGCTGGCCCTGGTGAAGAGAGTCTGGGACAGAAGGCAGTGCTCCTCCCTGCAGACAGGGGATGCTATAGTGAAGATCGATGGAGCTGACGTGCAGAGTCTCAGCTTCGCTCAGGTACAGTAGGACTGGCTTCGGAGACAGCTCTACGGTTACAGACCCTCATTTGGTTTGGTTATGAGGTTGATTGTCATTTATTTCCGCAACCCTCAATAGTAATCATCAATCTCTGGAGTTTATTCTGACAACATTGCGTAATCTTATTGGCATTTGGAATGACACAGAAAGACAGAAGAGCTGTAAGGTTTACTAGATGACAGGATGACAGAAGAGCTTTAAGGTTTACTAGATGACAGGATGACAGAAGAGCTGTAAGGTTTACTAGATGACAGAAGAGCTGTAAGGTTTACTAGATGACAGAAGAGCTTTAAGGTTTACTAGATGACAGAAGAGCTGTACGGTTTACTAGATGACAGAAGAGCTGTAAGGTTTACTAGATGACAGAAGAGCTGTAAGGTTTACTAGATGACAGAAGAGTTTTAAGGTTTACTAGATGACAGAAGAGCTTTAAGGTTTACTAGATGACAGAAGAGCTTTAAGGTTTACTAGATGACAGGATGACAGAAGAGCTTCAAGGTTTACTAGATGACAGAAGAGCTTCAAGGTTTACTAGATGACAGGACGTTGTAAGGTTTACTAGATGACAGGATGACAGAAGAGATGTAAGGTTTACTAGTTGACAGGATGACAGAAGAGCGTCAAGGTTTACTAGATGACAGAAGAGCTGTAAGGTTTACTAGATGACAGAAGAGCTTTAAGGTTTACTAGATGACAGGATGACAGAAGAGCTTCAAGGTTTACTAGATGATAGAAGAGCTTTAAGGTTTACTAGATGACAGAAGAGCTTTAAGGTTGACTAGTTGACAGGATGACAGAAGAGCTGTAAGGTTTACTAGTTGACAGGATGACAGAAGAGCTGTAAGGTTTACTAGATGACAGAAGAGCTTTAAGGTTTACTAGTTGACAGGATGACAGAATAGCTGTAAGGTTTACTAGTTGACAGGATGACAGAAGAGCTGTAAGGTTTACTAGTTGACAGAAGAGCTTCAAGGTTTACTAGTTGACAGAAGAGCTTTAAGGTTTACTAGTTGACAGAAGAGCTTTAAGGTTTACTAGTTGACAGAAGAGCTTTAAGGTTTACTAGTTGACAGAAGAGCTTCAAGGTTTACAAGTTGACAGAAGAGCTTTAAGGTTTACTAGTTGACAGAAGAGCTTCAAGGTTTACTAGATGACAGAAGAGCTGTAAGGTTTACTAGATGACAGAAGAGCTTTAAGGTTTACTAGATGACAGAAGAGCTTCAAGGTTTACTAGATGACAGAAGAGCTTCAAGGTTTACTAGATGACAGAAGAACTTCAAGGTTTACTAGATGACAGGAAGTTGTAAGGTTTAATAGATGACAGGAAGTTGTAAGGTTTACTAGATGACAGGAAGTTGTAAGGTTTACTGGATGTTAGAATACCTTCATGTGAAGAAGGTGTCCCTTTAGTGTGAGATGTAAATTAACCAATATTTTGACCTATGATAATGTTGACCTGTATAATAATGTTGACCTGTATAATAATGTTGACCCATATAATAATGTTGACCTGTATGATAATGTTGAACTATGTTAATGTTGACCTGTATAATAATGTTGACCTGTATGATAATGTCGCCCGTTTAATAATGTTGACCTGTATAATAATGTTGACCTATATAATAATGTTGACCTATATAATAGTGTTGACCTATATAATAATGTTGACCTGTATAATAATGTTGACCTATGTTAATGTTGACCTGTATAATAATGTTGACCTATATAATAATGTTGACCTGTATAATAATGTTGACCTACATAATAATGTTGACCTATATAATAATGTTGACCTATATAATAATGTTGACCTGTATAATAATGTTGACCTGTATAATAATGTTGACCTATGTTAATGTTGACCTGTATAATAATGTTGACCTATATAATAATGTTGACCTGTATAATAATGTTGACCTATATAATAATGTTGCCCTGTATAATAATGTTGACCTATATAATAATGTTGACCTGTATAATAATGTTGACCTACATAATAATGTTGACCTATATAATAATGTTGACCTATATAATAATGTTGACCTATATAATAATGTTGACCTATATAATAATGTTGACCTGTATAATAATGTTGACCTGTATAATAATGTTGACCTATGTTAATGTTGACCTGTATAATAATGTTGACCTATATAATAATGTTGACCTGTATAATAATGTTGACCTATATAATAATGTTGCCCTGTATAATAATGTTGACCTATATAATAATGTTGACCTGTATAATAATGTTGACCTGTATAATAATGTTGACCTGTATAATAATGTTGACCTATGTTAATGTTGACCTGTATAATAATGTTGACCTATATAATAATGTTGACCTGTATAATAATGTTGACCTACATAATAATGTTGATCTGTATAATAATGTTGACCTATATAATAATGTTGACCTGTATAATAATGTTGACCTGTATAATAATGTTGACCTATGTTAATGTTGACCTGTATAATAATGTTGACCTATATAATAATGTCGACCTATGTTAATGTTGACCTATATAATAATGTTGACCTATATAATAATGTTGACCTGTATAATAATGTTGACCTATATAATAATGTTGACCTATATAATAATGTTTACCTATATAATAATGTTTACCTATGTTAATGTTGACCTGTATGATAATGTTGACCTGTATGATAATGTTGCCCAGTATAATAATGTTGACCTATATAATAATGTTGACCTATATAATAATGTTTACCTATATAATAATGTTTACCTATGTTAATGTTGACCTGTATGATAATGTTGACCTGTATGATAATGTTGCCCAGTATAATAATGTTGACCTGTATAATCATGTTGACCTGTATAATAATGTTGACCTGTACAATAATGTTGACCTGTATAATAATGTTGACCTGTACAATAATGTTGACCTGTACAATAATGTTGACCTATATAATAATGTTGACCTATATAATAATGTTGACCTGTACAATAATGTTGACCTGTATAATAATGTTGACCTATATAATAATGTTTACCTATATAATAATGTTTACCTATGTTAATGTTGACCTGTATGATAATGTTGACCTGTATGATAATGTTGCCCAGTATAATAATGTGGACCTGTACAATAATGTTGCCCAGTATAATAATGTTGACCTGTATAATCATGTTGACCTGTATAATAATGTTGACCTGTACAATAATGTTGACCTGTATAATAATGTTGACCTGTACAATAATGTTGACCTGTATAATCATGTTGACCTGTACAATAATATTGACCTGTATAATAATGTTGACCTGTACAATAATGTTGACCTGTACAATAATGTTGACCTATATAATAATGTTGACCTATATAATAATGTTGACCTGTACAATAATGTTGACCTGTATAATAATGTTGACCTGTATAATAATGTTGACCTGTATAATAATGTCAACCTGTATGATAATGTTGACCTGTATAATAATGTTGACCTGTTTTAACATTGAAGATGCAGAGGGTCCTTCAGGAGCACATCAAGCAGGGAGAAGTAATGCTGTTGGTTTACAGAGGAGGTGAGCACATTATCCTGTATAAATAATATTACTACTACGACCACAAATACACCTGTATTTACCAATATAAATACTAGTAATACTAATATTACTACTACTACGACCACAAATACACTGTATTTACCAATATAAATACTAGTAATACTAATATTACTACTACTACGACCACAAATACACTGTATTTACCAATATAAATACTAGTAATACTAATATTACTACTACTACTACCACAAATACACTGTATTTACCAATATAAATACTAGTAATACTAATATTACTACTACTACTACCACAAATACACTGTATTTACCAATATAAATACTAGTAATACTAATATTACTACTACTACTACCACAAATACACTAATATTACTACTACTACCACAAGTACACTATATTTACCTACTGTATATAAATACTGGTAATACTACTGTTGTTGATAGCCTTGGTGCAGAACCCTCATCCAGATTTTCTTCCTTTTTAAATACTCTTAATGAACATCTAGCTTCAGTACTTTAGGTTGAAATACTCTTAATGTAATAAGTAACTTCAGTACTTTAGGTTTACATACTCTTAACTTCTTATGGCTGCATGTGCAGTATTGAGTAGCTTGGATGAAAAGGTGCCCAGAGGTGCCCATATCAAACGGTCTGCTCCTCAGTCCCAGTTGCTAATATATACATATTATTATTAGTAGTGGATAGAAAACACTCTGAAGTTTCTGAAACGGTTTGAATGATGTCTGTGAGTATAACAGAACTCATATGGCAGGCAAAAAACCTGAGAAGAAATCCAAACAGGAAGTGGGAAATCTGAGGTTGGTCGATTTTCAACACAGACCCTATTGAATACACAGCGGGATATTGGTCATGTTGCACTTCCTAAGGCTTCCACTCGATGTCAACCGTCTTTAGAACGTTGTTTGAGGATTCTACTGTGAAGTGGAACCGAATGAGAGAGGAATGAGTCAGAGGTCTGGCAGATTGCTACAGGCTCTGAGGCGCGGTCACGAGAGAGGTAGCTCTCATTCCATTGCTTTTCTACAGACATAGTAATTCTCCTGTTGGAATATTATTGAAGTTTTATGTTAAAAACATCCTGAAGATTGATTCCGTTGTCACGGGCGTCGCAGCGTGGTGAGCCTACATTTTCCTTTTTATTCAAAATGTCGCCTAACAAAACAACAAACGAAAGACACAACCGTGAAGCTTACAGGGCCACAAACAAAGTTAACCTCCCACACAGAAAGGAGGGAAAAGGGCTACCTAAGTATGGTGCCCAATCAGAGACAACGATAGACAGCTGTCGTTTTAATTTTAATTAAGAGATTTCTGTTGTTTTGAATTTGGCGCCCTGCACTTTCACTGGCTGTTGTCATATCATCCCGTTAAACGGAATTTCAGCCCTAAGTAGTTTTTAAAGTAACTTCAGTACTTTAGGTTTAAATACTCTTAACGTAACTTCAGTACTTGGGGAACAATACGAGGAGTAGTGTTTAGGATCCTCCCATCGAAGCAGGAACCACTTTAGCTTCCAGACCAGGTTACTGTGTACAAAGTACAGGATGGATTCACCTCAGAGATTTAGTTCTCTCTGTGTTGGGTTCATTAATGACTTTTTAATGTGGTGAGTAGATGAACTGAACTGCTGTCTTATTATTCAAAACAGTGGAAAGTTTGTACGTAACACACACATGAAAACAACACTAGGCATAATGCCTATTGCCTAATGTTGGGACAATAAAGCTTTTTGAATCTATAATGTTGCTGTTGGAAATGGTAAATCATTATTGTTATGGCTAAGGTATTTTCTCTTCTCTCTTTCTCTTTGTCTCTCTCTTTGTCTCTCTCTCTCCAGGGTCCTTCCTCTCTCCTGTCTCCCCTAACCTCTACAAACCCTTCCCCTCTCCGCTTGGCCCCTCTTCTCACGGCCTCCCATCCCCATCCGACTTGCCTTCCACCTCCACCTCAGATGCCTTGGTGCCCCTGCACCTCCCCCCCAGCCACAGTGGCCTCGCCCCAGCCTCACCCTCCACTGAACTCCCCTCCTTGGTCCAGAGTACCTCCTTCCTGGACTCAGTCCCGGTAACCATCACCCTGGAGCCCAGGGACTGGCTAGGGATGGAGGAGGGTGGTGACCCTGGGCCTCCAGCCATGCCCCCTGGAGGTGGGGGAAGAGGGAGGTTGGGGCTGGGGGCCATGGTGGACGGTAGAGGGGGAAGGGCCCAGGTGTCAGTCATGGGTCAGGAAGTGGAGCTACGGAGACGGCCAGGGGAGGGGTTTGGCTTTGTCATCGCCTCACAGGACCTCGCCAATGGGGGTGAGTCATTTATTGTCTATAACCTATTGCTGATCTAGGATCAGATCCCCCTCTGTCCATATAATATTATTGATTATGATCTAAAAGGCTAAACTGATCCCAGATCAGAACTCCTACTCTGTGGCGTTTTGAGACCGGTCTAGATATTTCCCCCCCTCCATCAGATGTGGTCCCTCTGAAGCTCTTTCCCTTCTTCTTCCTCTGTGGTTTTATTCATATAGAAGGACAGAATGCATTGTACTCATTTCCCTTTAGTGTAATCGTGTTAGCTTGTACTGAAGTGATCTGGTACCTCTTTTCCCATCTGTGTCATCTGTGCCATCTGTGTCATCTGTGTCATCTGTGCCATCTGTGTCATCTGTGCCATCTGTGTCATCTGTGCCATCTGTGTCATCTGTGCCATCTGTGTCATCTGTGCCATCTGTGTCATGTAACTGTGAAATTGACGTCAACATATTTTTATGTATCTTTTGACGACTGATCCACTTACAGTAAATGCTGTACAGGAACACAATATATTATCAATTTTTTTGGTAAATTCTGACCAGGAACAGAATGATATATGATCAATTAACAGTCAGTTCTGTACAGAAACACAGAGTGATATATATGATCGATTTACAGTAGATACTGCACAGAAATACAGAATCATATGAAAATGGTATTGATCGATATTATCTTCAACAGTATGTAGATTCTAGGTATTGATCGATATTCTCTTCAACAGTATCCTGATTCTAGGTATTGATCGATATTCTGTTCAACAGTATCCTGATTCTAGGTATTGATCGATATTCTGGTCGACAGTATCCTGATTCTAGGTATTGATCGATATTCTCTTCAACAGTATGTAGATTCTAGGTATTGATCGATATTCTGGTCAACAGTATGTAGATTCTAGGTATTGATCGATATTCTGGTCAACAGTATGTAGATTCTAGGTATTGATCGATATTATCTTCAACAGTATCCTGATTCTAGGTATTGATCGATATTCTCTTCAACAGTATGTAGATTCTAGGTATTGATCGATATTCTGGTCAACAGTATGTAGATTCTAGGTATTGATCGATATTATCTTCAACAGTATCCTGATTCTAGGTATTGATCGATATTCTGGTCGACAGTATCCTGATTCTAGGTATTGATCGATATTCTCTTCAACAGTATGTAGATTCTAGGTATTGATCGATATTCTGGTCAACAGTATGTAGATTCTAGGTATTGATCGATATTCTGGTCAACAGTATTTAGATTCTAGGTATTGATCGATATTCTGTTCAACAGTATGTAGATTCTAGGTATTGATCGATATTCTGGTCAACAGTATTTAGATTCTAGGTATTGATCGATATTCTGGTCAACAGTATGTAGATTCTAGGTATTGATCGATATTCTGGTCAACAGTATGTAGATTCTAGGTATTGATCGATATTCTGGTCAACAGTATGTAGATTCTAGGTATTGATCGATATTCTGGTCAACAGTATGTAGATTCTAGGTATTGATCGATATTCTGGTCAACAGTATGTAGATTCTAGGTATTGATCGATATTCTGGTCAACAGTATCTTGATTCTAGGTATTGATCGATATTCTGGTCAACAGTATGTAGATTCTAGGTATTGATCGATATTCTGGTCAACAGTATGTAGATTCTAGGTATTGATCGATATTCTGGTCAACAGTATGTAGATTCTAGGTATTGATCGATATTCTCTTCAACAGTATGTAGATTCTAGGTATTGATCGATATTCTGGTCAACAGTATGTAGATTCTAGGTATTGATCGATATTCTGGTCAACAGTATGTAGATTCTAGGTATTGATCGATATTCTCTTCAACAGTATCCTGATTCTAGGTATTGATCGATATTCTGGTCAACAGTATGTAGATTCTAGGTATTGATCGATATTCTGGTCAACAGTATTTAGATTCTAGGTATTGATCGATATTCTGGTCAACAGTATGTAGATTCTAGGTATTGATCGATATTCTGGTCAACAGTATGTAGATTCTAGGTATTGATCGATATTCTGGTCAACAGTATTTAGATTCTAGGTATTGATCGATATTCTGGTCAACAGTATGTAGATTCTAGGTATTGATCGATATTCTGGTCAACAGTATGTAGATTCTAGGTATTGATCGATATTCTGGTCAACAGTATCCTGATTCTAGGTATTGATCGATATTCTGGTCAACAGTATCCTGATTCTAGGTATTGATCGATATTCTGGTCAACAGTATGTAGATTCTAGGTATTGATCGATATTCTGGTCAACAGTATGTAGATTCTAGGTATTGATCGATATTCTGGTCAACAGTATGTAGATTCTAGGTATTGATCGATATTCTGTTCAACAGTATTTAGATTCTAGGTATTGATCGATATTCTGGTCAACAGTATGTAGATTCTAGGTATTGATCGATATTCTGGTCAACAGTATGTAGATTCTAGGTATTGATCGATATTCTGGTCAACAGTATGTAGATTCTAGGTATTGATCGATATTCTCTTCAACAGTATGTAGATTCTAGGTATTGATCGATATTCTGGTCAACAGTATGTAGATTCTAGGTATTGATCGATATTCTGGTCAACAGTATTTAGATTCTAGGTATTGATCAATATTCTGGTCAACAGTATGTAGATTCTAGGTATTGATCGATATTCTGGTCAACAGTATGTAGATTCTAGGTATTGATCGATATTCTGGTCAACAGTATGTAGATTCTAGGTATTGATCGATATTCTGTTCAACAGTATGTAGATTCTAGGTATTGATCGATATTCTGGTCAACAGTATGTAGATTCTAGGTATTGATCGATATTCTGGTCAACAGTATGTAGATTCTAGGTATTGATCGATATTCTGTTCAACAGTATGTAGATTCTAGGTATTGATCGATATTCTGGTCAACAGTATGTAGATTCTAGGTATTGATCGATATTCTGGTCAACAGTATGTAGATTCTAGGTATTGGTCGATATTCTGGTCAACAGTATGTAGATTCTAGGTATTGATCGATATTCTGGTCAACAGTATGTAGATTCTAGGTATTGATCGATATTCTGGTCAACAGTATTCTAGGTATTGATCGATATTCTGGTCAACAGTATGTAGATTCTAGGTATTGATCGATATTCTGGTCAACAGTATTTAGATTCTAGGTATTGATCGATATTCTGGTCAACAGTATCCTGATTCTAGGTATTGATCGATATTCTGGTCAACAGTATCCTGATTCTAGGTATTGATCGATATTCTGGTCAACAGTATCCTGATTCTAGGTATTGATCGATATTCTGTTCAACAGTATGTAGATTCTAGGTATTGATCGATATTCTGGTCAACAGTATGTAGATTCTAGGTATTGATCGATATTCTCTTCAACAGTATCCTGATTCTAGGTATTGATCGATATTCTGTTCAACAGTATGTAGATTCTAGGTATTGATCGATATTCTGGTCAACAGTATGTAGATTCTAGGTATTGATAGATATTCTGGTCAACAGTATGTAGATTCTAGGTATTGATCGATATTATCTTCAACAGTATCCTGATTCTAGGTATTGATCGATATTCTGGTCAACAGTATCCTGATTCTAGGTATTGATCGATATTCTGGTCAACAGTATGTAGATTCTAGGTATTGATCGATATTCTGGTCAACAGTATTTAGATTCTAGGTATTGATCGATATTCTGGTCAACAGTATGTAGATTCTAGGTATTGATCGATATTCTGGTCAACAGTATGTAGATTCTAGGTATTGATCGATATTCTGGTCAACAGTATGTAGATTCTAGGTATTGATCGATATTCTGGTCAACAGTATGTAGATTCTAGGTATTGATCGATATTCTGGTCAACAGTATTTAGATTCTAGGTATTGATCGATATTCTGGTCAACAGTATGTAGATTCTAGGTATTGATCGATATTCTCTTCAACAGTATTTAGATTCTAGGTATTGATCGATATTCTGGTCAACAGTATGTAGATTCTAGGTATTGATCGATATTCTCTTCAACAGTATCTTGATTCTAGGTATTGATCGATATTCTGGTCAACAGTATGTAGATTCTAGGTATTGATCGATATTCTGGTCAACAGTATGTAGATTCTAGGTATTGATCAATATTCTGGTCAACAGTATGTAGATTCTAGGTATTGATCGATATTCTGGTCAACAGTATGTAGATTCTAGGTATTGATCGATATTCTGGTCAACAGTATGTAGATTCTAGGTATTGGTCGATATTCTGGTCAACAGTATGTAGATTCTAGGTATTGATCGATATTCTGGTCAACAGTATTTAGATTCTAGGTATTGATCGATATTCTGGTCAACAGTATGTAGATTCTAGGTATTGATCGATATTCTGTTCAACAGTATGTAGATTCTAGGTATTGATCGATATTCTGGTCAACAGTATGTAGATTCTAGGTATTGATCGATATTCTGGTCAACAGTATGTAGATTCTAGGTATTGATCGATATTCTGGTCAACAGTATGTAGATTCTAGGTATTGATCGATATTCTGGTCAACAGTATCTTGATTCTAGGTATTGATCGATATTCTGGTCAACAGTATGTAGATTCTAGGTATTGATCGATATTCTGGTCAACAGTATTTAGATTCTAGGTATTGATCGATATTCTGGTCAACAGTATTTAGATTCTAGGTATTGATCGATATTCTGGTCAACAGTATTTAGATTCTAGGTATTGATCGATATTCTCTTCAACAGTATCCTGATTCTAGGTATTGATCGATATTCTGGTCAACAGTATTTAGATTCTAGGTATTGATCGATATTCTGGTCAACAGTATGTAGATTCTAGGTATTGATCGATATTCTGGTCAACAGTATCCTGATTCTAGGTATTGATCGATATTCTGGTCAACAGTATGTAGATTCTAGGTATTGATCGATATTCTGGTCAACAGTATGTAGATTCTAGGTATTGATCGATATTCTGGTCAACAGTATGTAGATTCTAGGTATTGATCGATATTCTGGTCAACAGTATGTAGATTCTAGGTATTGATTGATATTCTGGTCAACAGTATTTAGATTCTAGGTATTGATCGATATTCTGTTCAACAGTATGTAGATTCTAGGTATTGATCGATATTCTGGTCAACAGTATCCTGATTCTAGGTATTGATTGATATTCTGGTCAACAGTATGTAGATTCTAGGTATTGATCGATATTCTCTTCAACAGTATGTAGATTCTAGGTATTGATCGATATTCTGGTCAACAGTATGTAGATTCTAGGTATTGATCGATATTCTGGTCAACAGTATGTAGATTCTAGGTATTGATCGATATTCTGGTCAACAGTATGTAGATTCTAGGTATTGATCGATATTCTCTTCAACAGTATCTTGATTCTAGGTATTGATCGATATTCTGGTCAACAGTATGTAGATTCTAGGTATTGATCGATATTCTGGTCAACAGTATGTAGATTCTAGGTATTGATCAATATTCTGGTCAACAGTATGTAGATTCTAGGTATTGATCGATATTCTGGTCAACAGTATGTAGATTCTAGGTATTGATCGATATTCTGGTCAACAGTATGTAGATTCTAGGTATTGGTCGATATTCTGGTCAACAGTATGTAGATTCTAGGTATTGATCGATATTCTGGTCAACAGTATCCTGATTCTAGGTATTGATCGATATTCTGGTCAACAGTATTTAGATTCTAGGTATTGATCGATATTCTGGTCAACAGTATGTAGATTCTAGGTATTGATCGATATTCTGGTCAACAGTATGTAGATTCTAGGTATTGATCGATATTCTGGTCAACAGTATGTAGATTCTAGGTATTGATCGATATTCTCTTCAACAGTATCCTGATTCTAGGTATTGATCGATATTCTCTTCAACAGTATCTTGATTCTAGGTATTGATCGATATTCTGGTCAACAGTATTTAGATTCTAGGTATTGATCGATATTCTGGTCAACAGTATGTAGATTCTAGGTATTGATCGATATTCTGGTCAACAGTATTTAGATTCTAGGTATTGATCGATATTCTGGTCAACAGTATTTAGATTCTAGGTATTGATCGATATTCTGGTCAACAGTATTTAGATTCTAGGTATTGATCGATATTCTCTTCAACAGTATCCTGATTCTAGGTATTGATCGATATTCTGGTCAACAGTATTTAGATTCTAGGTATTGATCGATATTCTGGTCAACAGTATGTAGATTCTAGGTATTGATCGATATTCTGGTCAACAGTATCCTGATTCTAGGTATTGATCGATATTCTGGTCAACAGTATGTAGATTCTAGGTATTGATCGATATTCTGGTCAACAGTATTTAGATTCTAGGTATTGATCGATATTCTGGTCAACAGTATGTAGATTCTAGGTATTGATCGATATTCTGGTCAACAGTATGTAGATTCTAGGTATTGATCGATATTCTGGTCAACAGTATGTAGATTCTAGGTATTGATCGATATTCTGGTCAACAGTATGTAGATTCTAGGTATTGATCGATATTCTGGTCAACAGTATCCTGATTCTAGGTATTGATCGATATTCTGGTCAACAGTATGTAGATTCTAGGTATTGATCGATATTCTCTTCAACAGTATCCTGATTCTAGGTATTGATCGATATTCTGGTCAACAGTATGTAGATTCTAGGTATTGATCAATATTCTGGTCAACAGTATGTAGATTCTAGGTATTGATCGATATTCTCTTCAACAGTATGTAGATTCTAGGTATTGATCGATATTCTGTTCAACAGTATGTAGATTCTAGGTATTGATCGATATTCTGGTCAACAGTATCCTGATTCTAGGTATTGATCGATATTCTGGTCAACAGTATCCTGATTCTAGGTATTGATTGATATTCTGGTCAACAGTATGTAGATTCTAGGTATTGATCGATATTCTCTTCAACAGTATGTAGATTCTAGGTATTGATCGATATTCTGGTCAACAGTATGTAGATTCTAGGTATTGATCGATATTCTGGTCAACAGTATGTAGATTCTAGGTATTGATCGATATTCTGGTCAACAGTATCCTGATTCTAGGTATTGATCGATATTCTCTTCAACAGTATGTAGATTCTAGGTATTGATCGATATTCTCTTCAACAGTATCCTGATTCTAGGTATTGATCGATATTCTGTTCAACAGTATGTAGATTCTAGGTATTGATCGATATTCTGGTCAACAGTATTTAGATTCTAGGTATTGATCGATATTCTGTTCAACAGTATGTAGATTCTAGGTATTGATCGATATTCTGGTCAACAGTATGTAGATTCTAGGTATTGATCGATATTCTGTTCAACAGTATGTAGATTCTAGGTATTGATCGATATTCTGGTCAACAGTATCCTGATTCTAGGTATTGATCGATATTCTGGTCAACAGTATGTAGATTCTAGGTATTGATCGATATTCTCTTCAACAGTATCCTGATTCTAGGTATTGATCGATATTCTGTTCAACAGTATGTAGATTCTAGGTATTGATCGATATTCTCTTCAACAGTATCCTGATTCTAGGTATTGATCGATATTCTGTTCAACAGTATGTAGATTCTAGGTATTGATCGATATTCTCTTCAACAGTATCCTGATTCTAGGTATTGATCGATATTCTGGTCAACAGTATGTAGATTCTAGGTATTGATCGATATTCTGGTCAACAGTATGTAGATTCTAGGTATTGATCGATATTCTCTTCAACAGTATCCTGATTCTAGGTATTGATCGATATTCTGGTCAACAGTATGTAAATTCTAGGTATTGATCGATATTCTGGTCAACAGTATTTAGATTCTAGGTATTGATCGATATTCTGGTCAACAGTATGTAGATTCTAGGTATTGATCGATATTCTGGTCAACAGTATGTAGATTCTAGGTATTGATCGATATTCTGGTCAACAGTATCTTGATTCTAGGTATTGATCGATATTCTGGTCAACAGTATGTAGATTCTAGGTATTGATCGATATTCTGGTCAACAGTATGTAGATTCTAGGTATTGATCGATATTCTGGTCAACAGTATGTAGATTCTAGGTATTGATCGATATTCTCTTCAACAGTATGTAGATTCTAGGTATTGATCGATATTCTGGTCAACAGTATGTAGATTCTAGGTATTGATCGATATTCTGGTCAACAGTATGTAGATTCTAGGTATTGATCGATATTCTCTTCAACAGTATCCTGATTCTAGGTATTGATCGATATTCTGGTCAACAGTATGTAGATTCTAGGTATTGATCGATATTCTGGTCAACAGTATTTAGATTCTAGGTATTGATCGATATTCTGGTCAACAGTATGTAGATTCTAGGTATTGATCGATATTCTGGTCAACAGTATGTAGATTCTAGGTATTGATCGATATTCTGGTCAACAGTATTTAGATTCTAGGTATTGATCGATATTCTGGTCAACAGTATGTAGATTCTAGGTATTGATCGATATTCTGGTCAACAGTATGTAGATTCTAGGTATTGATCGATATTCTGGTCAACAGTATCCTGATTCTAGGTATTGATCGATATTCTGGTCAACAGTATCCTGATTCTAGGTATTGATCGATATTCTGGTCAACAGTATGTAGATTCTAGGTATTGATCGATATTCTGGTCAACAGTATGTAGATTCTAGGTATTGATCGATATTCTGGTCAACAGTATGTAGATTCTAGGTATTGATCGATATTCTGTTCAACAGTATTTAGATTCTAGGTATTGATCGATATTCTGGTCAACAGTATGTAGATTCTAGGTATTGATCGATATTCTGGTCAACAGTATGTAGATTCTAGGTATTGATCGATATTCTGGTCAACAGTATGTAGATTCTAGGTATTGATCGATATTCTCTTCAACAGTATGTAGATTCTAGGTATTGATCGATATTCTGGTCAACAGTATGTAGATTCTAGGTATTGATCGATATTCTGGTCAACAGTATTTAGATTCTAGGTATTGATCAATATTCTGGTCAACAGTATGTAGATTCTAGGTATTGATCGATATTCTGGTCAACAGTATGTAGATTCTAGGTATTGATCGATATTCTGGTCAACAGTATGTAGATTCTAGGTATTGATCGATATTCTGTTCAACAGTATGTAGATTCTAGGTATTGATCGATATTCTGGTCAACAGTATGTAGATTCTAGGTATTGATCGATATTCTGGTCAACAGTATGTAGATTCTAGGTATTGATCGATATTCTGTTCAACAGTATGTAGATTCTAGGTATTGATCGATATTCTGGTCAACAGTATGTAGATTCTAGGTATTGATCGATATTCTGGTCAACAGTATGTAGATTCTAGGTATTGGTCGATATTCTGGTCAACAGTATGTAGATTCTAGGTATTGATCGATATTCTGGTCAACAGTATGTAGATTCTAGGTATTGATCGATATTCTGGTCAACAGTATCCTGATTCTAGGTATTGATCGATATTCTGGTCAACAGTATGTAGATTCTAGGTATTGATCGATATTCTGGTCAACAGTATTTAGATTCTAGGTATTGATCGATATTCTGGTCAACAGTATCCTGATTCTAGGTATTGATCGATATTCTGGTCAACAGTATCCTGATTCTAGGTATTGATCGATATTCTGGTCAACAGTATCCTGATTCTAGGTATTGATCGATATTCTGTTCAACAGTATGTAGATTCTAGGTATTGATCGATATTCTGGTCAACAGTATGTAGATTCTAGGTATTGATCGATATTCTCTTCAACAGTATCCTGATTCTAGGTATTGATCGATATTCTGTTCAACAGTATGTAGATTCTAGGTATTGATCGATATTCTGGTCAACAGTATGTAGATTCTAGGTATTGATAGATATTCTGGTCAACAGTATGTAGATTCTAGGTATTGATCGATATTATCTTCAACAGTATCCTGATTCTAGGTATTGATCGATATTCTGGTCAACAGTATCCTGATTCTAGGTATTGATCGATATTCTGGTCAACAGTATGTAGATTCTAGGTATTGATCGATATTCTGGTCAACAGTATTTAGATTCTAGGTATTGATCGATATTCTGGTCAACAGTATGTAGATTCTAGGTATTGATCGATATTCTGGTCAACAGTATGTAGATTCTAGGTATTGATCGATATTCTGGTCAACAGTATGTAGATTCTAGGTATTGATCGATATTCTGGTCAACAGTATGTAGATTCTAGGTATTGATCGATATTCTGGTCAACAGTATTTAGATTCTAGGTATTGATCGATATTCTGGTCAACAGTATGTAGATTCTAGGTATTGATCGATATTCTCTTCAACAGTATTTAGATTCTAGGTATTGATCGATATTCTGGTCAACAGTATGTAGATTCTAGGTATTGATCGATATTCTCTTCAACAGTATCTTGATTCTAGGTATTGATCGATATTCTGGTCAACAGTATGTAGATTCTAGGTATTGATCGATATTCTGGTCAACAGTATGTAGATTCTAGGTATTGATCAATATTCTGGTCAACAGTATGTAGATTCTAGGTATTGATCGATATTCTGGTCAACAGTATGTAGATTCTAGGTATTGATCGATATTCTGGTCAACAGTATGTAGATTCTAGGTATTGGTCGATATTCTGGTCAACAGTATGTAGATTCTAGGTATTGATCGATATTCTGGTCAACAGTATTTAGATTCTAGGTATTGATCGATATTCTGGTCAACAGTATGTAGATTCTAGGTATTGATCGATATTCTGTTCAACAGTATGTAGATTCTAGGTATTGATCGATATTCTGGTCAACAGTATGTAGATTCTAGGTATTGATCGATATTCTGGTCAACAGTATGTAGATTCTAGGTATTGATCGATATTCTGGTCAACAGTATGTAGATTCTAGGTATTGATCGATATTCTGGTCAACAGTATCTTGATTCTAGGTATTGATCGATATTCTGGTCAACAGTATGTAGATTCTAGGTATTGATCGATATTCTGGTCAACAGTATTTAGATTCTAGGTATTGATCGATATTCTGGTCAACAGTATTTAGATTCTAGGTATTGATCGATATTCTGGTCAACAGTATTTAGATTCTAGGTATTGATCGATATTCTCTTCAACAGTATCCTGATTCTAGGTATTGATCGATATTCTGGTCAACAGTATTTAGATTCTAGGTATTGATCGATATTCTGGTCAACAGTATGTAGATTCTAGGTATTGATCGATATTCTGGTCAACAGTATCCTGATTCTAGGTATTGATCGATATTCTGGTCAACAGTATGTAGATTCTAGGTATTGATCGATATTCTGGTCAACAGTATGTAGATTCTAGGTATTGATCGATATTCTGGTCAACAGTATGTAGATTCTAGGTATTGATCGATATTCTGGTCAACAGTATGTAGATTCTAGGTATTGATTGATATTCTGGTCAACAGTATTTAGATTCTAGGTATTGATCGATATTCTGTTCAACAGTATGTAGATTCTAGGTATTGATCGATATTCTGGTCAACAGTATCCTGATTCTAGGTATTGATTGATATTCTGGTCAACAGTATGTAGATTCTAGGTATTGATCGATATTCTCTTCAACAGTATGTAGATTCTAGGTATTGATCGATATTCTGGTCAACAGTATGTAGATTCTAGGTATTGATCGATATTCTGGTCAACAGTATGTAGATTCTAGGTATTGATCGATATTCTGGTCAACAGTATGTAGATTCTAGGTATTGATCGATATTCTCTTCAACAGTATCTTGATTCTAGGTATTGATCGATATTCTGGTCAACAGTATGTAGATTCTAGGTATTGATCGATATTCTGGTCAACAGTATGTAGATTCTAGGTATTGATCAATATTCTGGTCAACAGTATGTAGATTCTAGGTATTGATCGATATTCTGGTCAACAGTATGTAGATTCTAGGTATTGATCGATATTCTGGTCAACAGTATGTAGATTCTAGGTATTGGTCGATATTCTGGTCAACAGTATGTAGATTCTAGGTATTGATCGATATTCTGGTCAACAGTATCCTGATTCTAGGTATTGATCGATATTCTGGTCAACAGTATTTAGATTCTAGGTATTGATCGATATTCTGGTCAACAGTATGTAGATTCTAGGTATTGATCGATATTCTGGTCAACAGTATGTAGATTCTAGGTATTGATCGATATTCTGGTCAACAGTATGTAGATTCTAGGTATTGATCGATATTCTCTTCAACAGTATCCTGATTCTAGGTATTGATCGATATTCTCTTCAACAGTATCTTGATTCTAGGTATTGATCGATATTCTGGTCAACAGTATTTAGATTCTAGGTATTGATCGATATTCTGGTCAACAGTATGTAGATTCTAGGTATTGATCGATATTCTGGTCAACAGTATTTAGATTCTAGGTATTGATCGATATTCTGGTCAACAGTATTTAGATTCTAGGTATTGATCGATATTCTGGTCAACAGTATTTAGATTCTAGGTATTGATCGATATTCTCTTCAACAGTATCCTGATTCTAGGTATTGATCGATATTCTGGTCAACAGTATTTAGATTCTAGGTATTGATCGATATTCTGGTCAACAGTATGTAGATTCTAGGTATTGATCGATATTCTGGTCAACAGTATCCTGATTCTAGGTATTGATCGATATTCTGGTCAACAGTATGTAGATTCTAGGTATTGATCGATATTCTGGTCAACAGTATTTAGATTCTAGGTATTGATCGATATTCTGGTCAACAGTATGTAGATTCTAGGTATTGATCGATATTCTGGTCAACAGTATGTAGATTCTAGGTATTGATCGATATTCTGGTCAACAGTATGTAGATTCTAGGTATTGATCGATATTCTGGTCAACAGTATGTAGATTCTAGGTATTGATCGATATTCTGGTCAACAGTATCCTGATTCTAGGTATTGATCGATATTCTGGTCAACAGTATGTAGATTCTAGGTATTGATCGATATTCTCTTCAACAGTATGTAGATTCTAGGTATTGATCGATATTCTGGTCAACAGTATGTAGATTCTAGGTATTGATCAATATTCTGGTCAACAGTATGTAGATTCTAGGTATTGATCGATATTCTCTTCAACAGTATGTAGATTCTAGGTATTGATCGATATTCTGTTCAACAGTATGTAGATTCTAGGTATTGATCGATATTCTGGTCAACAGTATCCTGATTCTAGGTATTGATCGATATTCTGGTCAACAGTATCCTGATTCTAGGTATTGATTGATATTCTGGTCAACAGTATGTAGATTCTAGGTATTGATCGATATTCTCTTCAACAGTATGTAGATTCTAGGTATTGATCGATATTCTGGTCAACAGTATGTAGATTCTAGGTATTGATCGATATTCTGGTCAACAGTATGTAGATTCTAGGTATTGATCGATATTCTGGTCAACAGTATCCTGATTCTAGGTATTGATCGATATTCTCTTCAACAGTATGTAGATTCTAGGTATTGATCGATATTCTCTTCAACAGTATCCTGATTCTAGGTATTGATCGATATTCTGTTCAACAGTATGTAGATTCTAGGTATTGATCGATATTCTGGTCAACAGTATTTAGATTCTAGGTATTGATCGATATTCTGTTCAACAGTATGTAGATTCTAGGTATTGATCGATATTCTGGTCAACAGTATGTAGATTCTAGGTATTGATCGATATTCTGTTCAACAGTATGTAGATTCTAGGTATTGATCGATATTCTGGTCAACAGTATCCTGATTCTAGGTATTGATCGATATTCTGGTCAACAGTATGTAGATTCTAGGTATTGATCGATATTCTCTTCAACAGTATCCTGATTCTAGGTATTGATCGATATTCTGTTCAACAGTATGTAGATTCTAGGTATTGATCGATATTCTCTTCAACAGTATCCTGATTCTAGGTATTGATCGATATTCTGTTCAACAGTATGTAGATTCTAGGTATTGATCGATATTCTCTTCAACAGTATCCTGATTCTAGGTATTGATCGATATTCTGGTCAACAGTATGTAGATTCTAGGTATTGATCGATATTCTCTTCAACAGTATTTAGATTCTAGGTATTGATCGATATTATCTTCAACAGTATCCTGATTCTAGGTATTGATCGATATTCTCTTCAACAGTATGTAGATTCTAGGTATTGATCGATATTCTGGTCAACAGTATGTAGATTCTAGGTATTGATCGATATTCTCTTCAACAGTATGTAGATTCTAGGTATTGATCGATATTCTCTTCAACAGTATCCTGATTCTAGGTATTGATCGATATTCTGGTCAACAGTATCCTGATTCTAGGTATTGATCGATATTCTGGTCAACAGTATCCTGATTCTAGGTATTGATCGATATTCTGGTCAACAGTATGTAGATTCTAGGTATTGATCGATATTCTGGTCAACAGTATGTAGATTCTAGGTATTGATCGATATTCTGGTCAACAGTATCCTGATTCTAGGTATTGATCGATATTATCTTCAACAGTATCTTGATTCTAGGTATTGATCGATATTCTGGTCAACAGTATCTTGATTCTAGGTATTGATCGATATTATCTTCAACAGTATCTTGATTCTAGGTATTGATCGATATTCTGGTCAACAGTATCTTGATTCTAGGTATTGATCGATATTCTGTTCAACAGTATTTAGATTCTAGGTATTGATCGATATTCTGGTCAACAGTATCCTGATTCTAGGTATTGATCGATATTCTGTTCAACAGTATCCTGATTCTAGGTATTGATCGATATTCTGGTCAACAGTATTTAGATTCTAGGTATTGATCGATATTCTGGTCAACAGTATCTTGATTCTAGGTATTGATCGATATTCTGGTCAACAGTATTTAGATTCTAGGTATTGATCGATATTCTGGTCAACAGTATCTTGATTCTAGGTATTGATCGATATTCTGGTCAACAGTATGTAGATTCTAGGTATTGATCGATATTCTGGTCAACAGTATGTAGATTCTAGGTATTGATCGATATTCTGGTCAACAGTATGTAGATTCTAGGTATTGATCGATATTCTGGTCAACAGTATCCTGATTCTAGGTATTGATCGATATTCTCTTCAACAGTATTTAGATTCTAGGTATTGATCGATATTCTCTTCAACAGTATCTTGATTCTAGGTATTGATCGATATTCTGGTCAACAGTATGTAGATTCTAGGTATTGATCGATATTCTCTTCAACAGTATTTAGATTCTAGGTATTGATCGATATTCTGGTCAACAGTATTTAGATTCTAGGTATTGATCGATATTCTGGTCAACAGTATGTAGATTCTAGGTATTGATCGATATTCTGGTCAACAGTATGTAGATTCTAGGTATTGATCGATATTCTCTTCAACAGTATTTAGATTCTAGGTATTGATCGATATTCTGGTCAACAGTATGTAGATTCTAGGTATTGATCGATATTCTGGTCAACAGTATTTAGATTCTAGGTATTGATCGATATTCTGGTCAACAGTATGTAGATTCTAGGTATTGATCGATATTCTGGTCAACAGTATGTAGATTCTAGGTATTGATCGATATTCTCTTCAACAGTATCCTGATTCTAGGTATTGATCGATATTCTGGTCAACAGTATGTAGATTCTAGGTATTGATCGATATTCTGGTCAACAGTATGTAGATTCTAGGTATTGATCAATATTCTGGTCAACAGTATGTAGATTCTAGGTATTGATCGATATTCTCTTCAACAGTATCCTGATTCTAGGTATTGATCGATATTCTGGTCAACAGTATGTAGATTCTAGGTATTGATCGATATTCTCTTCAACAGTATCCTGATTCTAGGTATTGATCGATATTCTGGTCAACAGTATGTAGATTCTAGGTATTGATCGATATTCTGGTCAACAGTATGTAGATTCTAGGTATTGATCGATATTCTCTTCAACAGTATCCTGATTCTAGGTATTGATCGATATTCTGGTCAACAGTATGTAGATTCTAGGTATTGATCGATATTCTGGTCAACAGTATGTAGATTCTAGGTATTGATCGATATTCTGGTCAACAGTATCCTGATTCTAGGTATTGATCGATATTCTCTTCAACAGTATTTAGATTCTAGGTATTGATCGATATTCTGGTCAACAGTATTTAGATTCTAGGTATTGATCGATATTCTGGTCAACAGTATTTAGATTCTAGGTATTGATCGATATTCTGTTCAACAGTATGTAGATTCTAGGTATTGATCTATATTCTGGTCAACAGTATTTAGATTCTAGGTATTGATTGATATTCTGGTCAACAGTATGTAGATTCTAGGTATTGATCGATATTCTGGTCAACAGTATTTAGATTCTAGGTATTGATCGATATTCTCTTCAACAGTATTTAGATTCTAGGTATTGATCGATATTCTGGTCAACAGTATGTAGATTCTAGGTATTGATCGATATTCTCTTCAACAGTATGTAGATTCTAGGTATTGATCGATATTCTCTTCAACAGTATGTAGATTCTAGGTATTGATCGATATTCTCTTCAACAGTATCCTGATTCTAGGTATTGATCGATATTCTCTTCAACAGTATGTAGATTCTAGGTATTGATCGATATTCTCTTCAACAGTATCCTGATTCTAGGTATTGATCGATATTCTCTTCAACAGTATGTAGATTCTAGGTATTGATCGATATTCTGGTCAACAGTATGTAGATTCTAGGTATTGATCGATATTCTCTTCAACAGTATCCTGATTCTAGGTATTGATTGATATTCTGGTCAACAGTATGTAGATTCTAGGTATTGATCGATATTCTGGTCAACAGTATGTAGATTCTAGGTATTGATCGATATTCTCTTCAACAGTATGTAGATTCTAGGTATTGATCGATATTCTCTTCAACAGTATGTAGATTCTAGGTATTGATCGATATTCTCTTCAACAGTATCCTGATTCTAGGTATTGATTGATATTCTGGTCAACAGTATGTAGATTCTAGGTATTGATCGATATTCTGGTCAACAGTATGTAGATTCTAGGTATTGATCGATATTCTGGTCAACAGTATTTAGATTCTAGGTATTGATCGATATTCTGGTCAACAGTATGTAGATTCTAGGTATTGATCGATATTCTCTTCAACAGTATCCTGATTCTAGGTATTGATCGATATTCTGGTCAACAGTATGTAGATTCTAGGTATTGATCGATATTCTGGTCAACAGTATGTAGATTCTAGGTATTGATCGATATTCTCTTCAACAGTATGTAGATTCTAGGTATTGATCGATATTCTGGTCAACAGTATGTAGATTCTAGGTATTGATCGATATTCTCTTCAACAGTATGTAGATTCTAGGTATTGATCGATATTCTCTTCAACAGTATGTAGATTCTAGGTATTGATCGATATTCTGGTCAACAGTATTTAGATTCTAGGTATTGATCGATATTCTGGTCAACAGTATTTAGATTCTAGGTATTGATCGATATTCTGGTCAACAGTATGTAGATTCTAGGTATTGATCGATATTCTGGTCAACAGTATGTAGATTCTAGGTATTGATCGATATTCTCTTCAACAGTATGTAGATTCTAGGTATTGATCGATATTCTCTTCAACAGTATGTAGATTCTAGGTATTGATCGATATTCTGGTCAACAGTATGTAGATTCTAGGTATTGATCGATATTCTCTTCAACAGTATTTAGATTCTAGGTATTGATCGATATTCTGTTCAACAGTATTTAGATTCTAGGTATTGATCGATATTCTGGTCAACAGTATGTAGATTCTAGGTATTGATCGATATTCTGGTCAACAGTATTTAGATTCTAGGTATTGATCGATATTCTGGTCAACAGTATGTAGATTCTAGGTATTGATCGATATTCTGGTCAACAGTATCCTGATTCTAGGTATTGATCGATATTCTCTTCAACAGTATCCTGATTCTAGGTATTGATCGATATTCTCTTCAACAGTATCCTGATTCTAGGTATTGATCGATATTCTGGTCAACAGTATGTAGATTCTAGGTATTGATCGATATTCTGTTCAACAGTATCCTGATTCTAGGTATTGATCGATATTCTGGTCAACAGTATCCTGATTCTAGGTATTGATCGATATTCTCTTCAACAGTATTTCGATTCTAGGTATTGATCGATATTCTGGTCAACAGTATGTAGATTCTAGGTATTGATCGATATTCTGGTCAACAGTATGTAGATTCTAGGTATTGATCGATATTCTGTTCAACAGTATTTAGATTCTAGGTATTGATCGATATTCTCTTCAACAGTATTTAGATTCTAGGTATTGATCGATATTCTGGTCAACAGTATGTAGATTCTAGGTATTGATCGATATTCTGTTCAACAGTATTTAGATTCTAGGTATTGATCGATATTCTGTTCAACAGTATTTAGATTCTAGGTATTGATCGATATTCTCTTCAACAGTATTTAGATTCTAGGTACTGATCGATATTCTCTTCAACAGTATTTAGATTCTAGGTATTGATCGATATTCTGGTCAACAGTATGTAGATTCTAGGTATTGATCGATATTCTGTTCAACAGTATGTAGATTCTAGGTATTGATCGATATTCTGGTCAACAGTATGTAGATTCTAGGTATTGATCGATATTCTGGTCAACAGTATGTAGATTCTAGGTATTGATCGATATTCTGTTCAACAGTATTTAGATTCTAGGTATTGATCGATATTCTCTTCAACAGTATTTAGATTCTAGGTATTGATCGATATTCTCTTCAACAGTATCCTGATTCTAGGTATTGATCGATATTCTCTTCAACAGTATGTAGATTCTAGGTATTGATCGATATTCTGGTCAACAGTATTTAGATTCTAGGTATTGATCGATATTCTCTTCAACAGTATCCTGATTCTAGGTATTGATCGATATTCTCTTCAACAGTATCCTGATTCTAGGTATTGATCGATATTCTGTTCAACAGTATTTAGATTCTAGGTATTGATCGATATTCTCTTCAACAGTATCCTGATTCTAGGTATTGATCGATATTCTCTTCAACAGTATCCTGATTCTAGGTATTGATCGATATTCTGGTCAACAGTATGTAGATTCTAGGTATTGATCGATATTCTGTTCAACAGTATGTAGATTCTAGGTATTGATCGATATTCTGTTCAACAGTATTTAGATTCTAGGTATTGATCGATATTCTCTTCAACAGTATGTAGATTCTAGGTATTGATCGATATTCTCTTCAACAGTATCCTGATTCTAGGTATTGATCGATATTATCTTCAACAGTATCCTGATTCTAGGTATTGATCGATATTCTCTTCAACAGTATGTAGATTCTAGGTATTGATCGATATTCTGGTCAACAGTATGTAGATTCTAGGTATTGATCGATATTCTGGTCAACAGTATGTAGATTCTAGGTATTGATCGATATTCTCTTCAACAGTATGTAGATTCTAGGTATTGATCGATATTCTGGTCAACAGTATGTAGATTCTAGGTATTGATCGATATTCTGGTCAACAGTATCCTGATTCTAGGTATTGATCGATATTCTGGTCAACAGTATGTAGATTCTAGGTATTGATAGATATTCTCTTCAACAGTATGTAGATTCTAGGTATTGATCGATATTCTGGTCAACAGTATGTAGATTCTAGGTATTGATCGATATTCTGGTCAACAGTATGTAGATTCTAGGTATTGATCGATATTCTGTTCAACAGTATTTAGATTCTAGGTATTGATCGATATTCTGGTCAACAGTATGTAGATTCTAGGTATTGATCGATATTCTGGTCAACAGTATGTAGATTCTAGGTATTGATCGATATTCTCTTCAACAGTATGTAGATTCTAGGTATTGATCGATATTCTGGTCAACAGTATGTAGATTCTAGGTATTGATCGATATTCTCTTCAACAGTATGTAGATTCTAGGTATTGATCGATATTCTGGTCAACAGTATGTAGATTCTAGGTATTGATCAATATTCTGGTCAACAGTATGTAGATTCTAGGTATTGATCGATATTCTGGTCAACAGTATCCTGATTCTAGGTATTGATTGATATTCTGGTCAACAGTATGTAGATTCTAGGTATTGATCGATATTCTGGTCAACAGTATGTAGATTCTAGGTATTGATCGATATTCTGGTCAACAGTATGTAGATTCTAGGTATTGATCGATATTCTCTTCAACAGTATCCTGATTCTAGGTATTGATCGATATTCTGGTCAACAGTATGTAGATTCTAGGTATTGATCAATATTCTGGTCAACAGTATGTAGATTCTAGGTATTGATCAATATTCTGGTCAACAGTATGTAGATTCTAGGTATTGATCGATATTCTGGTCAACAGTATGTAGATTCTAGGTATTGATCGATATTCTCTTCAACAGTATGTAGATTCTAGGTATTGATCGATATTCTGGTCAACAGTATGTAGATTCTAGGTATTGATCGATATTCTGGTCAACAGTATTTAGATTCTAGGTATTGATCGATATTCTGGTCAACAGTATTTAGATTCTAGGTATTGATCGATATTCTGGTCAACAGTATGTAGATTCTAGGTATTGATCGATATTCTGGTCAACAGTATGTAGATTCTAGGTATTGATCGATATTCTGGTCAACAGTATGTAGATTCTAGGTATTGATCGATATTCTGGTCAACAGTATGTAGATTCTAGGTATTGATCGATATTCTGTTCAACAGTATTTAGATTCTAGGTATTGATCGATATTCTGGTCAACAGTATGTAGATTCTAGGTATTGATCGATATTCTGGTCAACAGTATGTAGATTCTAGGTATTGATCGATATTCTGTTCAACAGTATGTAGATTCTAGGTATTGATCGATATTCTGTTCAACAGTATGTAGATTCTAGGTATTGATCGATATTCTCTTCAACAGTATCCTGATTCTAGGTATTGATCGATATTCTGGTCAACAGTATGTAGATTCTAGGTATTGATCGATATTCTGTTCAACAGTATTTAGATTCTAGGTATTGATCGATATTCTCTTCAACAGTATGTAGATTCTAGGTATTGATAGATATTCTCTTCAACAGTATTTAGATTCTAGGTATTGATAGATATTCTCTTCAACAGTATGTAGATTCTAGGTATTGATCGATATTCTCTTCAACAGTATTTAGATTCTAGGTATTGATAGATATTCTCTTCAACAGTATGTAGATTCTAGGTATTGATCGATATTCTGGTCAACAGTATGTAGATTCTAGGTATTGATCGATATTCTGTTCAACAGTATTTAGATTCTAGGTATTGATCGATATTCTCTTCAACAGTATCCTGATTCTAGGTATTGATCGATATTCTGGTCAACAGTATGTAGATTCTAGGTATTGATCGATATTCTGGTCAACAGTATCCTGATTCTAGGTATTGATCGATATTCTGGTCAACAGTATGTAGATTCTAGGTATTGATCGATATTCTGTTCAACAGTATCCTGATTCTAGGTATTGATCGATATTCTGGTCAACAGTATGTAGATTCTAGGTATTGATCGATATTCTGTTCAACAGTATGTAGATTCTAGGTATTGATCGATATTCTGGTCAACAGTATCTTGATTCTAGGTATTGATCGATATTCTGGTCAACCGTATTTAGATTCTAGGTATTGATCGATATTCTGGTCAACAGTATTTAGATTCTAGGTATTGATCGATATTCTCTTCAACAGTATGTAGATTCTAGGTATTGATCGATATTCTCTTCAACAGTATGTAGATTCTAGGTATTGATCGATATTCTGGTCAACAGTATTTAGATTCTTGGTATTGATCGATATTCTGGTCAACAGTATCCTGATTCTAGGTATTGATCGATATTCTGGTCAACCGTATGTAGATTCTAGGTATTGATCGATATTCTGGTCAACAGTATTTAGATTCTAGGTATTGATCGATATTCTGGTCAACCGTATGTAGATTCTAGGTATTGATCGATATTCTGGTCAACAGTATGTAGATTCTAGGTATTGATCGATATTCTGGTCAACAGTATTTAGATTCTAGGTATTGATCGATATTCTGGTCAACAGTATGTAGATTCTAGGTATTGATCGATATTCTCTTCAACAGTATCCTGATTCTAGGTATTGATCGATATTCTGTTCAACAGTATCCTGATTCTAGGTATTGATCGATATTCTGGTCAACAGTATCCTGATTCTAGGTATTGATCGATATTCTGGTCAACAGTATTTAGATTCTAGGTATTGATCGATATTCTCTTCAACAGTATCCTGATTCTAGGTATTGATCGATATTCTCTTCAACAGTATCCTGATTCTAGGTATTGATCGATATTCTGTTCAACAGTATTTAGATTCTAGGTATTGATCGATATTCTCTTCAACAGTATCCTGATTCTAGGTATTGATCGATATTCTCTTCAACAGTATCCTGATTCTAGGTATTGATCGATATTCTGGTCAACAGTATGTAGATTCTAGGTATTGATCGATATTCTGTTCAACAGTATGTAGATTCTAGGTATTGATCGATATTCTGTTCAACAGTATTTAGATTCTAGGTATTGATCGATATTCTCTTCAACAGTATGTAGATTCTAGGTATTGATCGATATTCTCTTCAACAGTATCCTGATTCTAGGTATTGATCGATATTATCTTCAACAGTATCCTGATTCTAGGTATTGATCGATATTCTCTTCAACAGTATGTAGATTCTAGGTATTGATCGATATTCTGGTCAACAGTATGTAGATTCTAGGTATTGATCGATATTCTGGTCAACAGTATGTAGATTCTAGGTATTGATCGATATTCTCTTCAACAGTATGTAGATTCTAGGTATTGATCGATATTCTGGTCAACAGTATGTAGATTCTAGGTATTGATCGATATTCTGGTCAACAGTATCCTGATTCTAGGTATTGATCGATATTCTGGTCAACAGTATGTAGATTCTAGGTATTGATAGATATTCTCTTCAACAGTATGTAGATTCTAGGTATTGATCGATATTCTGGTCAACAGTATGTAGATTCTAGGTATTGATCGATATTCTGGTCAACAGTATGTAGATTCTAGGTATTGATCGATATTCTGTTCAACAGTATTTAGATTCTAGGTATTGATCGATATTCTGGTCAACAGTATGTAGATTCTAGGTATTGATCGATATTCTGGTCAACAGTATGTAGATTCTAGGTATTGATCGATATTCTCTTCAACAGTATGTAGATTCTAGGTATTGATCGATATTCTGGTCAACAGTATGTAGATTCTAGGTATTGATCGATATTCTCTTCAACAGTATGTAGATTCTAGGTATTGATCGATATTCTGGTCAACAGTATGTAGATTCTAGGTATTGATCAATATTCTGGTCAACAGTATGTAGATTCTAGGTATTGATCGATATTCTGGTCAACAGTATCCTGATTCTAGGTATTGATTGATATTCTGGTCAACAGTATGTAGATTCTAGGTATTGATCGATATTCTGGTCAACAGTATGTAGATTCTAGGTATTGATCGATATTCTGGTCAACAGTATGTAGATTCTAGGTATTGATCGATATTCTCTTCAACAGTATCCTGATTCTAGGTATTGATCGATATTCTGGTCAACAGTATGTAGATTCTAGGTATTGATCAATATTCTGGTCAACAGTATGTAGATTCTAGGTATTGATCAATATTCTGGTCAACAGTATGTAGATTCTAGGTATTGATCGATATTCTGGTCAACAGTATGTAGATTCTAGGTATTGATCGATATTCTCTTCAACAGTATGTAGATTCTAGGTATTGATCGATATTCTGGTCAACAGTATGTAGATTCTAGGTATTGATCGATATTCTGGTCAACAGTATTTAGATTCTAGGTATTGATCGATATTCTGGTCAACAGTATTTAGATTCTAGGTATTGATCGATATTCTGGTCAACAGTATGTAGATTCTAGGTATTGATCGATATTCTGGTCAACAGTATGTAGATTCTAGGTATTGATCGATATTCTGGTCAACAGTATGTAGATTCTAGGTATTGATCGATATTCTGGTCAACAGTATGTAGATTCTAGGTATTGATCGATATTCTGTTCAACAGTATTTAGATTCTAGGTATTGATCGATATTCTGGTCAACAGTATGTAGATTCTAGGTATTGATCGATATTCTGGTCAACAGTATGTAGATTCTAGGTATTGATCGATATTCTGTTCAACAGTATGTAGATTCTAGGTATTGATCGATATTCTGTTCAACAGTATGTAGATTCTAGGTATTGATCGATATTCTCTTCAACAGTATCCTGATTCTAGGTATTGATCGATATTCTGGTCAACAGTATGTAGATTCTAGGTATTGATCGATATTCTGTTCAACAGTATTTAGATTCTAGGTATTGATCGATATTCTCTTCAACAGTATGTAGATTCTAGGTATTGATAGATATTCTCTTCAACAGTATTTAGATTCTAGGTATTGATAGATATTCTCTTCAACAGTATGTAGATTCTAGGTATTGATCGATATTCTCTTCAACAGTATTTAGATTCTAGGTATTGATAGATATTCTCTTCAACAGTATGTAGATTCTAGGTATTGATCGATATTCTGGTCAACAGTATGTAGATTCTAGGTATTGATCGATATTCTGTTCAACAGTATTTAGATTCTAGGTATTGATCGATATTCTCTTCAACAGTATCCTGATTCTAGGTATTGATCGATATTCTGGTCAACAGTATGTAGATTCTAGGTATTGATCGATATTCTGGTCAACAGTATCCTGATTCTAGGTATTGATCGATATTCTGGTCAACAGTATGTAGATTCTAGGTATTGATCGATATTCTGTTCAACAGTATCCTGATTCTAGGTATTGATCGATATTCTGGTCAACAGTATGTAGATTCTAGGTATTGATCGATATTCTGTTCAACAGTATGTAGATTCTAGGTATTGATCGATATTCTGGTCAACAGTATCTTGATTCTAGGTATTGATCGATATTCTGGTCAACCGTATTTAGATTCTAGGTATTGATCGATATTCTGGTCAACAGTATTTAGATTCTAGGTATTGATCGATATTCTCTTCAACAGTATGTAGATTCTAGGTATTGATCGATATTCTCTTCAACAGTATGTAGATTCTAGGTATTGATCGATATTCTGGTCAACAGTATTTAGATTCTTGGTATTGATCGATATTCTGGTCAACAGTATCCTGATTCTAGGTATTGATCGATATTCTGGTCAACCGTATGTAGATTCTAGGTATTGATCGATATTCTGGTCAACAGTATTTAGATTCTAGGTATTGATCGATATTCTGGTCAACCGTATGTAGATTCTAGGTATTGATCGATATTCTGGTCAACAGTATGTAGATTCTAGGTATTGATCGATATTCTGGTCAACAGTATTTAGATTCTAGGTATTGATCGATATTCTGGTCAACAGTATGTAGATTCTAGGTATTGATCGATATTCTCTTCAACAGTATCCTGATTCTAGGTATTGATCGATATTCTGTTCAACAGTATCCTGATTCTAGGTATTGATCGATATTCTGGTCAACAGTATCCTGATTCTAGGTATTGATCGATATTCTCTTCAACAGTATCCTGATTCTAGGTATTGATCGATATTCTGGTCAACAGTATGTAGATTCTAGGTATTGATCGATATTCTCTTCAACAGTATGTAGATTCTAGGTATTGATCGATATTCTGGTCAACAGTATGTAGATTCTAGGTATTGATCGATATTCTGGTCAACAGTATCCTGATTCTAGGTATTGATCGATATTCTGGTCAACAGTATCCTGATTCTAGGTATTGATCGATATTCTGGTCAACAGTATGTAGATTCTAGGTATTGATCGATATTCTGGTCAACAGTATCTTGATTCTAGGTATTGATCGATATTCTGTTCAACAGTATGTAGATTCTAGGTATTGATCGATATTCTGGTCAACAGTATGTAGATTCTAGGTATTGATCGATATTCTCTTCAACAGTATCTTGATTCTAGGTATTGATCGATATTCTGGTCAACAGTATGTAGATTCTAGGTATTGATCAATATTCTGGTCAACAGTATGTAGATTCTAGGTATTGATCGATATTCTGGTCAACAGTATGTAGATTCTAGGTATTGATCGATATTCTCTTCAACAGTATCCTGATTCTAGGTATTGATCGATATTCTGGTCAACAGTATCTTGATTCTAGGTATTGATCGATATTCTGGTCAACAGTATGTAGATTCTAGGTATTGATCGATATTCTGGTCAACAGTATTTAGATTCTAGGTATTGATCGATATTCTGGTCAACAGTATGTAGATTCTAGGTATTGATCGATATTCTGGTCAACAGTATGTAGATTCTAGGTATTGATCGATATTCTGGTCAACAGTATTTAGATTCTAGGTATTGATCGATATTCTGGTCAACAGTATGTAGATTCTAGGTATTGATCGATATTCTGGTCAACAGTATGTAGATTCTAGGTATTGATCGATATTCTGGTCAACAGTATCCTGATTCTAGGTATTGATCGATATTCTGGTCAACAGTATCCTGATTCTAGGTATTGATCGATATTCTGGTCAACTGTATGTAGATTCTAGGTATTGATCGATATTCTGGTCAACAGTATGTAGATTCTAGGTATTGATCGATATTCTGGTCAACAGTATGTAGATTCTAGGTATTGATCGATATTCTGTTCAACAGTATTTAGATTCTAGGTATTGATCGATATTCTGGTCAACAGTATGTAGATTCTAGGTATTGATCGATATTCTGGTCAACAGTATGTAGATTCTAGGTATTGATCGATATTCTGGTCAACAGTATGTAGATTCTAGGTATTGATCGATATTCTGGTCAACAGTATTTAGATTCTAGGTATTGATCAATATTCTGGTCAACAGTATGTAGATTCTAGGTATTGATCGATATTCTGGTCAACAGTATGTAGATTCTAGGTATTGATCGATATTCTCTTCAACAGTATTTAGATTCTAGGTATTGATCGATATTCTGGTCAACAGTATGTAGATTCTAGGTATTGATCGATATTCTCTTCAACAGTATTTAGATTCTAGGTATTGATCGATATTCTGGTCAACAGTATTTAGATTCTAGGTATTGATTGATATTCTGGTCAACAGTATGTAGATTCTAGGTATTGATCGATATTCTGGTCAACAGTATCCTGATTCTAGGTATTGATCGATATTCTGGTCAACAGTATCCTGATTCTAGGTATTGATCGATATTCTGGTCAACAGTATCCTGATTCTAGGTATTGATCGATATTCTGGTCAACAGTATGTAGATTCTAGGTATTGATCGATATTCTGGTCAACAGTATCCTGATTCTAGGTATTGATCGATATTCTGGTCAACAGTATCCTGATTCTAGGTATTGATCGATATTCTGGTCAACAGTATCCTGATTCTAGGTATTGATCGATATTCTGGTCAACAGTATCCTGATTCTAGGTATTGATCGATATTCTGGTCAACAGTATCCTGATTCTAGGTATTGATCGATATTCTGGTCAACAGTATCCTGATTCTAGGTATTGATCGATATTCTGGTCAACAGTATCCTGATTCTAGGTATTGATCGATATTCTCTTCAACAGTATCCTGATTCTAGGTATTGATCGATATTCTGGTCAACAGTATGTAGATTCTAGGTATTGATCGATATTCTGGTCAACAGTATCCTGATTCTAGGTATTGATCGATATTCTGGTCAACAGTATCCTGATTCTAGGTATTGATCGATATTCTCTTCAACAGTATCCTGATTCTAGGTATTGATCGATATTCTGTTCAACAGTATGTAGATTCTAGGTATTGATCGATATTCTGGTCAACAGTATGTAGATTCTAGGTATTGATCGATATTCTGGTCAACAGTATGTAGATTCTAGGTATTGATCGATATTCTGGTCAACAGTATGTAGATTCTAGGTATTGATCGATATTATCTTCAACAGTATCCTGATTCTAGGTATTGATCGATATTCTGGTCAACAGTATCCTGATTCTAGGTATTGATCGATATTCTGGTCAACAGTATTTAGATTCTAGGTATTGATCGATATTCTGGTCAACAGTATGTAGATTCTAGGTATTGATCGATATTCTGGTCAACAGTATGTAGATTCTAGGTATTGATCGATATTCTGGTCAACAGTATGTAGATTCTAGGTATTGATCGATATTCTGGTCAACAGTATGTAGATTCTAGGTATTGATCGATATTCTGGTCAACAGTATCCTGATTCTAGGTATTGATCGATATTCTCTTCAACAGTATTTAGATTCTAGGTATTGATCGATATTCTGGTCAACAGTATGTAGATTCTAGGTATTGATAGATATTCTCTTCAACAGTATGTAGATTCTAGGTATTGATCGATATTCTGGTCGACAGTATGTAGATTCTAGGTATTGATCGATATTCTCTTCAACAGTATGTAGATTCTAGGTATTGATCGATATTCTGGTCAACAGTATGTAGATTCTAGGTATTGATCGATATTCTGGTCAACAGTATGTAGATTCTAGGTATTGATCGATATTCTCTTCAACAGTATTTAGATTCTAGGTATTGATCGATATTCTGGTCAACAGTATGTAGATTCTAGGTATTGATCGATATTCTCTTCAACAGTATCTTGATTCTAGGTATTGATCGATATTCTGGTCAACAGTATGTAGATTCTAGGTATTGATCGATATTCTGGTCAACAGTATGTAGATTCTAGGTATTGGTCGATATTCTGGTCAACAGTATGTAGATTCTAGGTATTGATCGATATTCTGGTCAACAGTATGTAGATTCTAGGTATTGATCAATATTCTGGTCAACAGTATGTAGATTCTAGGTATTGATCGATATTCTGGTCAACAGTATGTAGATTCTAGGTATTGATCGATATTCTCTTCAACAGTATCCTGATTCTAGGTATTGATCGATATTCTGGTCAACAGTATCTTGATTCTAGGTATTGATCGATATTCTGGTCAACAGTATTTAGATTCTAGGTATTGATCGATATTCTGGTCAACAGTATCTTGATTCTAGGTATTGATCGATATTCTGGTCAACAGTATGTAGATTCTAGGTATTGATCGATATTCTGGTCAACAGTATTTAGATTCTAGGTATTGATCGATATTCTGGTCAACAGTATTTAGATTCTAGGTATTGATCGATATTCTGGTCAACAGTATGTAGATTCTAGGTATTGATCGATATTCTCTTCAACAGTATCCTGATTCTAGGTATTGATCGATATTCTGGTCAACAGTATTTAGATTCTAGGTATTGATCGATATTCTGGTCAACAGTATGTAGATTCTAGGTATTGATCGATATTCTGGTCAACAGTATCCTGATTCTAGGTATTGATCGATATTCTGGTCAACAGTATGTAGATTCTAGGTATTGATCGATATTCTGGTCAACAGTATGTAGATTCTAGGTATTGATCGATATTCTGGTCAACAGTATGTAGATTCTAGGTATTGATCGATATTCTGGTCAACAGTATGTAGATTCTAGGTATTGATTGATATTCTGGTCAACAGTATTTAGATTCTAGGTATTGATCGATATTCTGGTCAACAGTATGTAGATTCTAGGTATTGATCGATATTCTGGTCAACAGTATTTAGATTCTAGGTATTGATCGATATTCTGGTCAACAGTATGTAGATTCTAGGTATTGATCGATATTCTGTTCAACAGTATGTAGATTCTAGGTATTGATCGATATTCTGGTCAACAGTATCCTGATTCTAGGTATTGATTGATATTCTGGTCAACAGTATGTAGATTCTAGGTATTGATCGATATTCTCTTCAACAGTATGTAGATTCTAGGTATTGATCGATATTCTGGTCAACAGTATGTAGATTCTAGGTATTGATCGATATTCTGGTCAACAGTATGTAGATTCTAGGTATTGATCGATATTCTGGTCAACAGTATCCTGATTCTAGGTATTGATTGATATTCTGGTCAACAGTATGTAGATTCTAGGTATTGATCGATATTCTCTTCAACAGTATGTAGATTCTAGGTATTGCTCGATATTCTGTTCAACAGTATGTAGATTCTAGGTATTGATCGATATTCTGGTCAACAGTATCCTGATTCTAGGTATTGATCGATATTCTGGTCAACAGTATGTAGATTCTAGGTATTGATCGATATTCTCTTCAACAGTATTTAGATTCTAGGTATTGATCGATATTCTGGTCAACAGTATGTAGATTCTAGGTATTGATCGATATTCTGGTCAACAGTATGTAGATTCTAGGTATTGATCGATATTCTGGTCAACAGTATCCTGATTCTAGGTATTGATCGATATTCTGGTCAACAGTATCCTGATTCTAGGTATTGATTGATATTCTGGTCAACAGTATGTAGATTCTAGGTATTGATCGATATTCTCTTCAACAGTATGTAGATTCTAGGTATTGATCGATATTCTGGTCAACAGTATGTAGATTCTAGGTATTGATCGATATTCTGGTCAACAGTATGTAGATTCTAGGTATTGATCGATATTCTGGTCAACAGTATCCTGATTCTAGGTATTGATCGATATTCTCTTCAACAGTATGTAGATTCTAGGTATTGATCGATATTCTCTTCAACAGTATCCTGATTCTAGGTATTGATCGATATTCTCTTCAACAGTATTTAGATTCTAGGTATTGATCGATATTCTCTTCAACAGTATGTAGATTCTAGGTATTGATCGATATTCTCTTCAACAGTATCCTGATTCTAGGTATTGATCGATATTCTGTTCAACAGTATGTAGATTCTAGGTATTGATCGATATTCTGGTCAACAGTATTTAGATTCTAGGTATTGATCGATATTCTGTTCAACAGTATGTAGATTCTAGGTATTGATCGATATTCTGGTCAACAGTATGTAGATTCTAGGTATTGATCGATATTCTGTTCAACAGTATGTAGATTCTAGGTATTGATCGATATTCTGGTCAACAGTATCCTGATTCTAGGTATTGATCGATATTCTGGTCAACAGTATGTAGATTCTAGGTATTGATCGATATTCTCTTCAACAGTATCCTGATTCTAGGTATTGATCGATATTCTGGTCAACAGTATCCTGATTCTAGGTATTGATCGATATTCTGGTCAACAGTATCCTGATTCTAGGTATTGATCGATATTCTGGTCAACAGTATGTAGATTCTAGGTATTGATCGATATTCTGGTCAACAGTATTTAGATTCTAGGTATTGATCGATATTCTCTTCAACAGTATTTAGATTCTAGGTATTGATCGATATTATCTTCAACAGTATCCTGATTCTAGGTATTGATCGATATTCTCTTCAACAGTATGTAGATTCTAGGTATTGATCGATATTCTGGTCAACAGTATGTAGATTCTAGGTATTGATCGATATTCTCTTCAACAGTATGTAGATTCTAGGTATTGATCGATATTCTCTTCAACAGTATCCTGATTCTAGGTATTGATCGATATTCTGGTCAACAGTATCCTGATTCTAGGTATTGATCGATATTCTGGTCAACAGTATCCTGATTCTAGGTATTGATCGATATTCTGGTCAACAGTATGTAGATTCTAGGTATTGATCGATATTCTGGTCAACAGTATGTAGATTCTAGGTATTGATCGATATTCTGGTCAACAGTATCCTGATTCTAGGTATTGATCGATATTATCTTCAACAGTATCTTGATTCTAGGTATTGATCGATATTCTGGTCAACAGTATCTTGATTCTAGGTATTGATCGATATTATCTTCAACAGTATCTTGATTCTAGGTATTGATCGATATTCTGGTCAACAGTATCTTGATTCTAGGTATTGATCGATATTCTGTTCAACAGTATTTAGATTCTAGGTATTGATCGATATTCTGTTCAACAGTATGTAGATTCTAGGTATTGATCGATATTCTGGTCAACAGTATGTAGATTCTAGGTATTGATCGATATTCTGGTCAACAGTATCTTGATTCTAGGTATTGATCGATATTCTGGTCAACAGTATTTAGATTCTAGGTATTGATCGATATTCTGGTCAACAGTATCTTGATTCTAGGTATTGATCGATATTCTGGTCAACAGTATTTAGATTCTAGGTATTGATCGATATTCTGGTCAACAGTATCTTGATTCTAGGTATTGATCGATATTCTGGTCAACAGTATGTAGATTCTAGGTATTGATCGATATTCTGGTCAACAGTATGTAGATTCTAGGTATTGATCGATATTCTGGTCAACAGTATGTAGATTCTAGGTATTGATCGATATTCTGGTCAACAGTATCCTGATTCTAGGTATTGATCGATATTCTCTTCAACAGTATTTAGATTCTAGGTATTGATCGATATTCTCTTCAACAGTATCTTGATTCTAGGTATTGATCGATATTCTGGTCAACAGTATGTAGATTCTAGGTATTGATCGATATTCTCTTCAACAGTATTTAGATTCTAGGTATTGATCGATATTCTGGTCAACAGTATTTAGATTCTAGGTATTGATCGATATTCTGGTCAACAGTATGTAGATTCTAGGTATTGATCGATATTCTGGTCAACAGTATGTAGATTCTAGGTATTGATCGATATTCTCTTCAACAGTATTTAGATTCTAGGTATTGATCGATATTCTGGTCAACAGTATGTAGATTCTAGGTATTGATCGATATTCTGGTCAACAGTATTTAGATTCTAGGTATTGATCGATATTCTGGTCAACAGTATGTAGATTCTAGGTATTGATCGATATTCTGGTCAACAGTATGTAGATTCTAGGTATTGATCGATATTCTCTTCAACAGTATCCTGATTCTAGGTATTGATCGATATTCTGGTCAACAGTATGTAGATTCTAGGTATTGATCGATATTCTCTTCAACAGTATCCTGATTCTAGGTATTGATCGATATTCTGGTCAACAGTATGTAGATTCTAGGTATTGATCGATATTCTGGTCAACAGTATGTAGATTCTAGGTATTGATCGATATTCTCTTCAACAGTATCCTGATTCTAGGTATTGATCGATATTCTGGTCAACAGTATGTAGATTCTAGGTATTGATCGATATTCTGGTCAACAGTATGTAGATTCTAGGTATTGATCGATATTCTGGTCAACAGTATCCTGATTCTAGGTATTGATCGATATTCTCTTCAACAGTATTTAGATTCTAGGTATTGATCGATATTCTGGTCAACAGTATTTAGATTCTAGGTATTGATCGATATTCTGGTCAACAGTATTTAGATTCTAGGTATTGATCGATATTCTGTTCAACAGTATGTAGATTCTAGGTATTGATCTATATTCTGGTCAACAGTATTTAGATTCTAGGTATTGATTGATATTCTGGTCAACAGTATGTAGATTCTAGGTATTGATCGATATTCTGGTCAACAGTATTTAGATTCTAGGTATTGATCGATATTCTCTTCAACAGTATTTAGATTCTAGGTATTGATCGATATTCTGGTCAACAGTATGTAGATTCTAGGTATTGATCGATATTCTCTTCAACAGTATGTAGATTCTAGGTATTGATCGATATTCTCTTCAACAGTATGTAGATTCTAGGTATTGATCGATATTCTCTTCAACAGTATCCTGATTCTAGGTATTGATCGATATTCTCTTCAACAGTATGTAGATTCTAGGTATTGATCGATATTCTCTTCAACAGTATCCTGATTCTAGGTATTGATCGATATTCTCTTCAACAGTATGTAGATTCTAGGTATTGATCGATATTCTGGTCAACAGTATGTAGATTCTAGGTATTGATCGATATTCTCTTCAACAGTATCCTGATTCTAGGTATTGATTGATATTCTGGTCAACAGTATGTAGATTCTAGGTATTGATCGATATTCTGGTCAACAGTATGTAGATTCTAGGTATTGATCGATATTCTCTTCAACAGTATGTAGATTCTAGGTATTGATCGATATTCTCTTCAACAGTATGTAGATTCTAGGTATTGATCGATATTCTCTTCAACAGTATCCTGATTCTAGGTATTGATTGATATTCTGGTCAACAGTATGTAGATTCTAGGTATTGATCGATATTCTGGTCAACAGTATGTAGATTCTAGGTATTGATCGATATTCTGGTCAACAGTATTTAGATTCTAGGTATTGATCGATATTCTGGTCAACAGTATGTAGATTCTAGGTATTGATCGATATTCTCTTCAACAGTATCCTGATTCTAGGTATTGATCGATATTCTGGTCAACAGTATGTAGATTCTAGGTATTGATCGATATTCTGGTCAACAGTATTTAGATTCTAGGTATTGATCGATATTCTGGTCAACAGTATGTAGATTCTAGGTATTGATCGATATTCTCTTCAACAGTATCCTGATTCTAGGTATTGATCGATATTCTGGTCAACAGTATGTAGATTCTAGGTATTGATCGATATTCTGGTCAACAGTATGTAGATTCTAGGTATTGATCGATATTCTCTTCAACAGTATTTAGATTCTAGGTATTGATTGATATTCTGGTCAACAGTATGTAGATTCTAGGTATTGATCGATATTCTGGTCAACAGTATTTAGATTCTAGGTATTGATCGATATTCTCTTCAACAGTATTTAGATTCTAGGTATTGATCGATATTCTGGTCAACAGTATGTAGATTCTAGGTATTGATCGATATTCTCTTCAACAGTATGTAGATTCTAGGTATTGATCGATATTCTCTTCAACAGTATGTAGATTCTAGGTATTGATCGATATTCTCTTCAACAGTATCCTGATTCTAGGTATTGATCGATATTCTCTTCAACAGTATGTAGATTCTAGGTATTGATCGATATTCTCTTCAACAGTATCCTGATTCTAGGTATTGATCGATATTCTCTTCAACAGTATGTAGATTCTAGGTATTGATCGATATTCTGGTCAACAGTATGTAGATTCTAGGTATTGATCGATATTCTCTTCAACAGTATCCTGATTCTAGGTATTGATTGATATTCTGGTCAACAGTATGTAGATTCTAGGTATTGATCGATATTCTGGTCAACAGTATGTAGATTCTAGGTATTGATCGATATTCTCTTCAACAGTATGTAGATTCTAGGTATTGATCGATATTCTCTTCAACAGTATGTAGATTCTAGGTATTGATCGATATTCTCTTCAACAGTATCCTGATTCTAGGTATTGATTGATATTCTGGTCAACAGTATGTAGATTCTAGGTATTGATCGATATTCTGGTCAACAGTATGTAGATTCTAGGTATTGATCGATATTCTGGTCAACAGTATTTAGATTCTAGGTATTGATCGATATTCTGGTCAACAGTATGTAGATTCTAGGTATTGATCGATATTCTCTTCAACAGTATCCTGATTCTAGGTATTGATCGATATTCTGGTCAACAGTATGTAGATTCTAGGTATTGATCGATATTCTGGTCAACAGTATGTAGATTCTAGGTATTGATCGATATTCTCTTCAACAGTATGTAGATTCTAGGTATTGATCGATATTCTGGTCAACAGTATGTAGATTCTAGGTATTGATCGATATTCTCTTCAACAGTATGTAGATTCTAGGTATTGATCGATATTCTCTTCAACAGTATGTAGATTCTAGGTATTGATCGATATTCTGGTCAACAGTATTTAGATTCTAGGTATTGATCGATATTCTGGTCAACAGTATTTAGATTCTAGGTATTGATCGATATTCTGGTCAACAGTATGTAGATTCTAGGTATTGATCGATATTCTGGTCAACAGTATGTAGATTCTAGGTATTGATCGATATTCTCTTCAACAGTATGTAGATTCTAGGTATTGATCGATATTCTCTTCAACAGTATGTAGATTCTAGGTATTGATCGATATTCTGGTCAACAGTATGTAGATTCTAGGTATTGATCGATATTCTCTTCAACAGTATTTAGATTCTAGGTATTGATCGATATTCTGTTCAACAGTATTTAGATTCTAGGTATTGATCGATATTCTGGTCAACAGTATCCTGATTCTAGGTATTGATCGATATTCTCTTCAACAGTATGTAGATTCTAGGTATTGATAGATATTCTCTTCAACAGTATTTAGATTCTAGGTATTGATCGATATTCTGGTCAACAGTATTTAGATTCTAGGTATTGATCGATATTCTGGTCAACAGTATGTAGATTCTAGGTATTGATCGATATTCTGGTCAACAGTATCCTGATTCTAGGTATTGATCGATATTCTCTTCAACAGTATCCTGATTCTAGGTATTGATCGATATTCTCTTCAACAGTATCCTGATTCTAGGTATTGATCGATATTCTGGTCAACAGTATGTAGATTCTAGGTATTGATCGATATTCTGTTCAACAGTATCCTGATTCTAGGTATTGATCGATATTCTGGTCAACAGTATCCTGATTCTAGGTATTGATCGATATTCTCTTCAACAGTATTTAGATTCTAGGTATTGATCGATATTCTGGTCAACAGTATGTAGATTCTAGGTATTGATCGATATTCTGGTCAACAGTATGTAGATTCTAGGTATTGATCGATATTCTGTTCAACAGTATTTAGATTCTAGGTATTGATCGATATTCTCTTCAACAGTATTTAGATTCTAGGTATTGATCGATATTCTGGTCAACAGTATGTAGATTCTAGGTATTGATCGATATTCTGTTCAACAGTATTTAGATTCTAGGTATTGATCGATATTCTGTTCAACAGTATTTAGATTCTAGGTATTGATCGATATTCTCTTCAACAGTATTTAGATTCTAGGTATTGATCGATATTCTCTTCAACAGTATTTAGATTCTAGGTATTGATCGATATTCTGGTCAACAGTATGTAGATTCTAGGTATTGATCGATATTCTGTTCAACAGTATGTAGATTCTAGGTATTGATCGATATTCTGGTCAACAGTATGTAGATTCTAGGTATTGATCGATATTCTGGTCAACAGTATGTAGATTCTAGGTATTGATCGATATTCTGTTCAACAGTATTTAGATTCTAGGTATTGATCGATATTCTCTTCAACAGTATTTAGATTCTAGGTATTGATCGATATTCTCTTCAACAGTATCCTGATTCTAGGTATTGATCGATATTCTCTTCAACAGTATTTAGATTCTAGGTATTGATCGATATTCTCTTCAACAGTATCCTGATTCTAGGTATTGATCGATATTCTCTTCAACAGTATCCTGATTCTAGGTATTGATCGATATTCTGTTCAACAGTATTTAGATTCTAGGTATTGATCGATATTCTCTTCAACAGTATCCTGATTCTAGGTATTGATCGATATTCTCTTCAACAGTATCCTGATTCTAGGTATTGATCGATATTCTGGTCAACAGTATGTAGATTCTAGGTATTGATCGATATTCTGTTCAACAGTATGTAGATTCTAGGTATTGATCGATATTCTGTTCAACAGTATTTAGATTCTAGGTATTGATCGATATTCTCTTCAACAGTATGTAGATTCTAGGTATTGATCGATATTCTCTTCAACAGTATCCTGATTCTAGGTATTGATCGATATTATCTTCAACAGTATCCTGATTCTAGGTATTGATCGATATTCTCTTCAACAGTATGTAGATTCTAGGTATTGATCGATATTCTGGTCAACAGTATGTAGATTCTAGGTATTGATCGATATTCTGGTCAACAGTATGTAGATTCTAGGTATTGATCGATATTCTCTTCAACAGTATGTAGATTCTAGGTATTGATCGATATTCTGGTCAACAGTATGTAGATTCTAGGTATTGATCGATATTCTGGTCAACAGTATCCTGATTCTAGGTATTGATCGATATTCTGGTCAACAGTATGTAGATTCTAGGTATTGATAGATATTCTCTTCAACAGTATGTAGATTCTAGGTATTGATCGATATTCTGGTCAACAGTATGTAGATTCTAGGTATTGATCGATATTCTGGTCAACAGTATGTAGATTCTAGGTATTGATCGATATTCTGTTCAACAGTATTTAGATTCTAGGTATTGATCGATATTCTGGTCAACAGTATGTAGATTCTAGGTATTGATCGATATTCTGGTCAACAGTATGTAGATTCTAGGTATTGATCGATATTCTCTTCAACAGTATGTAGATTCTAGGTATTGATCGATATTCTGGTCAACAGTATGTAGATTCTAGGTATTGATCGATATTCTCTTCAACAGTATGTAGATTCTAGGTATTGATCGATATTCTGGTCAACAGTATGTAGATTCTAGGTATTGATCAATATTCTGGTCAACAGTATGTAGATTCTAGGTATTGATCGATATTCTGGTCAACAGTATGTAGATTCTAGGTATTGATCGATATTCTCTTCAACAGTATCCTGATTCTAGGTATTGATCGATATTCTGGTCAACAGTATGTAGATTCTAGGTATTGATCAATATTCTGGTCAACAGTATGTAGATTCTAGGTATTGATCAATATTCTGGTCAACAGTATGTAGATTCTAGGTATTGATCGATATTCTGGTCAACAGTATGTAGATTCTAGGTATTGATCGATATTCTCTTCAACAGTATGTAGATTCTAGGTATTGATCGATATTCTGGTCAACAGTATGTAGATTCTAGGTATTGATCGATATTCTGGTCAACAGTATTTAGATTCTAGGTATTGATCGATATTCTGGTCAACAGTATTTAGATTCTAGGTATTGATCGATATTCTGGTCAACAGTATGTAGATTCTAGGTATTGATCGATATTCTGGTCAACAGTATGTAGATTCTAGGTATTGATCGATATTCTGGTCAACAGTATGTAGATTCTAGGTATTGATCGATATTCTGGTCAACAGTATGTAGATTCTAGGTATTGATCGATATTCTGTTCAACAGTATTTAGATTCTAGGTATTGATCGATATTCTGGTCAACAGTATGTAGATTCTAGGTATTGATCGATATTCTGGTCAACAGTATGTAGATTCTAGGTATTGATCGATATTCTGTTCAACAGTATGTAGATTCTAGGTATTGATCGATATTCTGTTCAACAGTATGTAGATTCTAGGTATTGATCGATATTCTCTTCAACAGTATCCTGATTCTAGGTATTGATCGATATTCTGGTCAACAGTATGTAGATTCTAGGTATTGATCGATATTCTGTTCAACAGTATTTAGATTCTAGGTATTGATCGATATTCTCTTCAACAGTATGTAGATTCTAGGTATTGATAGATATTCTCTTCAACAGTATTTAGATTCTAGGTATTGATAGATATTCTCTTCAACAGTATGTAGATTCTAGGTATTGATCGATATTCTCTTCAACAGTATTTAGATTCTAGGTATTGATAGATATTCTCTTCAACAGTATGTAGATTCTAGGTATTGATCGATATTCTGGTCAACAGTATGTAGATTCTAGGTATTGATCGATATTCTGTTCAACAGTATTTAGATTCTAGGTATTGATCGATATTCTCTTCAACAGTATTTAGATTCTAGGTATTGATCGATATTCTCTTCAACAGTATCCTGATTCTAGGTATTGATCGATATTCTGGTCAACAGTATGTAGATTCTAGGTATTGATCGATATTCTGGTCAACAGTATCCTGATTCTAGGTATTGATCGATATTCTGGTCAACAGTATGTAGATTCTAGGTATTGATCGATATTCTGTTCAACAGTATCCTGATTCTAGGTATTGATCGATATTCTGGTCAACAGTATGTAGATTCTAGGTATTGATCGATATTCTGTTCAACAGTATGTAGATTCTAGGTATTGATCGATATTCTGGTCAACAGTATCTTGATTCTAGGTATTGATCGATATTCTGGTCAACCGTATTTAGATTCTAGGTATTGATCGATATTCTGGTCAACAGTATTTAGATTCTAGGTATTGATCGATATTCTCTTCAACAGTATGTAGATTCTAGGTATTGATCGATATTCTCTTCAACAGTATTTAGATTCTAGGTATTGATCGATATTCTGGTCAACAGTATGTAGATTCTAGGTATTGATCGATATTCTGGTCAACAGTATTTAGATTCTTGGTATTGATCGATATTCTGGTCAACAGTATCCTGATTCTAGGTATTGATCGATATTCTGGTCAACCGTATGTAGATTCTAGGTATTGATCGATATTCTGGTCAACAGTATGTAGATTCTAGGTATTGATCGATATTCTCTTCAACAGTATCCTGATTCTAGGTATTGATCGATATTCTGTTCAACAGTATCCTGATTCTAGGTATTGATCGATATTCTGGTCAACAGTATCCTGATTCTAGGTATTGATCGATATTCTCTTCAACAGTATCCTGATTCTAGGTATTGATCGATATTCTGGTCAACAGTATGTAGATTCTAGGTATTGATCGATATTCTCTTCAACAGTATGTAGATTCTAGGTATTGATCGATATTCTGGTCAACAGTATGTAGATTCTAGGTATTGATCGATATTCTGGTCAACAGTATCCTGATTCTAGGTATTGATCGATATTCTGGTCAACAGTATGTAGATTCTAGGTATTGATCGATATTCTCTTCAACAGTATCTTGATTCTAGGTATTGATCGATATTCTCTTCAACAGTATGTAGATTCTAGGTATTGATCGATATTCTGGTCAACAGTATCCTGATTCTAGGTATTGATCGATATTCTGGTCAACAGTATGTAGATTCTAGGTATTGATCGATATTCTGGTCAACAGTATGTAGATTCTAGGTATTGATCGATATTCTGGTCAACAGTATGTAGATTCTAGGTATTGATCGATATTCTGGTCAACAGTATGTAGATTCTAGGTATTGATCGATATTCTGGTCAACAGTATGTAGATTCTAGGTATTGATCGATATTCTGGTCAACAGTATCCTGATTCTAGGTATTGATCAATATTCTGGTCAACAGTATCCTGATTCTAGGTATTGATCAATATTCTGGTCAACAGTATCCTGATTCTAGGTATTGATCAATATTCTGTTCAACAGTATGTAGATTCTAGGTATTGATCGATATTCTCTTCAACAGTATGTAGATTCTAGGTATTGATTGATATTCTGGTCAACAGTATCCTGATTCTAGGTATTGATCAATATTCTGGTCAACAGTATCCTGATTCTAGGTATTGATCAATATTCTGGTCAACAGTATCCTGATTCTAGGTATTGATCAATATTCTGGTCAACAGTATTTAGATTCTAGGTATTGATCGATATTCTGGTCAACAGTATGTAGATTCTAGGTATTGATCGATATTCTGGTCAACAGTATGTAGATTCTAGGTATTGATCGATATTCTGTTCAACAGTATGTAGATTCTAGGTATTGATCGATATTCTGTTCAACAGTATGTAGATTCTAGGTATTGATCGATATTCTGTTCAACAGTATGTAGATTCTAGGTATTGATCGATATTCTGTTCAACAGTATTTAGATTCTAGGTATTGATCGATATTCTCTTCAACAGTATGTAGATTCTAGGTATTGATCGATATTCTCTTCAACAGTATCCTGATTCTAGGTATTGATCGATATTATCTTCAACAGTATCCTGATTCTAGGTATTGATCGATATTCTCTTCAACAGTATGTAGATTCTAGGTATTGATCGATATTCTGGTCAACAGTATGTAGATTCTAGGTATTGATCGATATTCTGGTCAACAGTATGTAGATTCTAGGTATTGATCGATATTCTCTTCAACAGTATGTAGATTCTAGGTATTGATCGATATTCTGGTCAACAGTATGTAGATTCTAGGTATTGATCGATATTCTGGTCAACAGTATCCTGATTCTAGGTATTGATCGATATTCTGGTCAACAGTATGTAGATTCTAGGTATTGATCGATATTCTCTTCAACAGTATGTAGATTCTAGGTATTGATCGATATTCTGGTCAACAGTATGTAGATTCTAGGTATTGATCGATATTCTGGTCAACAGTATGTAGATTCTAGGTATTGATCGATATTCTGGTCAACAGTATTTAGATTCTAGGTATTGATCGATATTCTGGTCAACAGTATGTAGATTCTAGGTATTGATCGATATTCTGGTCAACAGTATTTAGATTCTAGGTATTGATCGATATTCTGGTCAACAGTATGTAGATTCTAGGTATTGATCGATATTCTCTTCAACAGTATGTAGATTCTAGGTATTGATCGATATTCTGGTCAACAGTATGTAGATTCTAGGTATTGATCAATATTCTGGTCAACAGTATGTAGATTCTAGGTATTGATCGATATTCTGGTCAACAGTATGTAGATTCTAGGTATTGATCGATATTCTCTTCAACAGTATCCTGATTCTAGGTATTGATCGATATTCTGGTCAACAGTATTTAGATTCTAGGTATTGATCGATATTCTGGTCAACAGTATGTAGATTCTAGGTATTGATCGATATTCTGGTCAACAGTATTTAGATTCTAGGTATTGATCGATATTCTGGTCAACAGTATTTAGATTCTAGGTATTGATCGATATTCTGGTCAACAGTATTTAGATTCTAGGTATTGATCGATATTCTGGTCAACAGTATGTAGATTCTAGGTATTGATCGATATTCTGGTCAACAGTATGTAGATTCTAGGTATTGATCGATATTCTGGTCAACAGTATGTAGATTCTAGGTATTGATCGATATTCTGGTCAACAGTATGTAGATTCTAGGTATTGATCGATATTCTGTTCAACAGTATTTAGATTCTAGGTATTGATCGATATTCTGGTCAACAGTATGTAGATTCTAGGTATTGATCGATATTCTGGTCAACAGTATGTAGATTCTAGGTATTGATCGATATTCTGTTCAACAGTATTTAGATTCTAGGTATTGATCGATATTCTCTTCAACAGTATTTAGATTCTAGGTATTGATCGATATTCTCTTCAACAGTATCCTGATTCTAGGTATTGATCGATATTCTGGTCAACAGTATGTAGATTCTAGGTATTGATCGATATTCTGTTCAACAGTATTTAGATTCTAGGTATTGATCGATATTCTCTTCAACAGTATGTAGATTCTAGGTATTGATAGATATTCTCTTCAACAGTATTTAGATTCTAGGTATTGATAGATATTCTCTTCAACAGTATGTAGATTCTAGGTATTGATCGATATTCTCTTCAACAGTATTTAGATTCTAGGTATTGATCGATATTCTGGTCAACAGTATGTAGATTCTAGGTATTGATCGATATTCTGTTCAACAGTATTTAGATTCTAGGTATTGATCGATATTCTGGTCAACAGTATGTAGATTCTAGGTATTGATCGATATTCTGGTCAACCGTATTTAGATTCTAGGTATTGATCGATATTCTCTTCAACAGTATTTAGATTCTAGGTATTGATCGATATTCTCTTCAACAGTATCCTGATTCTAGGTATTGATCGATATTCTGGTCAACAGTATGTAGATTCTAGGTATTGATCGATATTCTGGTCAACAGTATCCTGATTCTAGGTATTGATCGATATTCTGGTCAACAGTATGTAGATTCTAGGTATTGATCGATATTCTGTTCAACAGTATGTAGATTCTAGGTATTGATCGATATTCTGGTCAACAGTATCTTGATTCTAGGTATTGATCGATATTCTGGTCAACCGTATTTAGATTCTAGGTATTGATTGATATTCTGTTCAACAGTATGTAGATTCTAGGTATTGATCGATATTCTCTTCAACAGTATGTAGATTCTAGGTATTGATCGATATTCTGGTCAACAGTATTTAGATTCTAGGTATTGATCGATATTCTGGTCAACAGTATTTAGATTCTAGGTATTGATCGATATTCTGGTCAACAGTATTTAGATTCTAGGTATTGATCGATATTCTCTTCAACAGTATGTAGATTCTAGGTATTGATCGATATTCTCTTCAACAGTATGTAGATTCTAGGTATTGATCGATATTCTGGTCAACAGTATTTAGATTCTTGGTATTGATCGATATTCTGGTCAACAGTATCCTGATTCTAGGTATTGATCGATATTCTGGTCAACCGTATGTAGATTCTAGGTATTGATCGATATTCTGGTCAACAGTATGTAGATTCTAGGTATTGATCGATATTCTCTTCAACAGTATCCTGATTCTAGGTATTGATCGATATTCTGTTCAACAGTATCCTGATTCTAGGTATTGATCGATATTCTGGTCAACAGTATTTAGATTCTAGGTATTGATCGATATTCTCTTCAACAGTATGTAGATTCTAGGTATTGATCGATATTCTCTTCAACAGTATTTAGATTCTAGGTATTGATCGATATTCTGGTCAACAGTATGTAGATTCTAGGTATTGATCGATATTCTCTTCAACAGTATGTAGATTCTAGGTATTGATCGATATTCTGGTCAACAGTATGTAGATTCTAGGTATTGATCGATATTCTGGTCAACAGTATCCTGATTCTAGGTATTGATCGATATTCTGGTCAACAGTATGTATATTCTAGGTATTGATCGATATTCTCTTCAACAGTATCTTGATTCTAGGTATTGATCGATATTCTGGTCAACAGTATGTAGATTCTAGGTATTGATCGATATTCTGGTCAACAGTATGTAGATTCTAGGTATTGATCGATATTCTGGTCAACAGTATGTAGATTCTAGGTATTGATCGATATTCTGGTCAACAGTATGTAGATTCTAGGTATTGATCGATATTCTGGTCAACAGTATGTAGATTCTAGGTATTGATCGATATTATCTTCAACAGTATGTAGATTCTAGGTATTGATCAATATTCTGTTCAACAGTATGTAGATTCTAGGTATTGATCGATATTCTCTTCAACAGTATGTAGATTCTAGGTATTGATTGATATTCTGGTCAACAGTATGTAGATTCTAGGTATTGATCGATATTCTGGTCAACAGTATGTAGATTCTAGATATTGATCGATATTCTGGTCAACAGTATCCTGATTCTAGGTATTGATCAATATTCTGTTCAACAGTATGTAGATTCTAGGTATTGATCGATATTCTGGTCAACAGTATGTAGATTCTAGGTATTGATCGATATTCTGGTCAACAGTATGTAGATTCTAGGTATTGATCGATATTCTCTTCAACAGTATTTAGATTCTAGGTATTGATCGATATTCTCTTCAACAGTATGTAGATTCTAGGTATTGATAGATATTCTCTTCAACAGTATGTAGATTCTAGGTATTGATCGATATTCTGGTCAACAGTATGTAGATTCTAGGTATTGATCGATATTCTGGTCAACAGTATGTAGATTCTAGGTATTGATCGATATTCTGGTCAACAGTATGTAGATTCTAGGTATTGATCGATATTCTGGTCAACAGTATGTAGATTCTAGGTATTGATTGATATTCTGGTCAACAGTATTTAGATTCTAGGTATTGATCGATATTCTGGTCAACCGTATTTAGATTCTAGGTATTGATCAATATTCTGTTCAACAGTATGTAGATTCTAGGTATTGATCGATATTCTCTTCAACAGTATGTAGATTCTAGGTATTGATCGATATTCTGGTCAACAGTATGTAGATTCTAGGTATTGATCGATATTCTGGTCAACAGTATTTAGATTCTAGGTATTGATCGATATTCTGGTCAACAGTATGTAGATTCTAGGTATTGATCGATATTCTGGTCAACAGTATTTAGATTCTAGGTATTGATCGATATTCTGGTCAACAGTATTTAGATTCTAGGTATTGATCGATATTCTGGTCAACAGTATGTAGATTCTAGGTATTGATCGATATTCTGGTCAACAGTATGTAGATTCTAGGTATTGATCGATATTCTGGTCAACAGTATTTAGATTCTAGGTATTGATCGATATTCTGGTCAACAGTATGTAGATTCTAGGTATTGATCGATATTCTGGTCAACAGTATTTAGATTCTAGGTATTGATCGATATTCTGGTCAACAGTATGTAGATTCTAGGTATTGATCGATATTCTGGTCAACAGTATGTAGATTCTAGGTATTGATCGATATTCTCTTCAACAGTATCCTGATTCTAGGTATTGATCGATATTCTGGTCAACAGTATCCTGATTCTAGGTATTGATCGATATTCTGGTCAACAGTATGTAGATTCTAGGTATTGATCGATATTCTGGTCAACAGTATGTAGATTCTAGGTATTGATCGATATTCTGGTCAACAGTATGTAGATTCTAGGTATTGATCGATATTCTGGTCAACAGTATGTAGATTCTAGGTATTGATCGATATTCTCTTCAACAGTATGTAGATTCTAGGTATTGATCGATATTCTGGTCAACAGTATGTAGATTCTAGGTATTGATCGATATTCTGGTCAACAGTATGTAGATTCTAGGTATTGATCGATATTCTGGTCAACAGTATGTAGATTCTAGGTATTGATCGATATTCTGTTCAACAGTATGTAGATTCTAGGTATTGATCGATATTCTGGTCAACAGTATGTAGATTCTAGGTATTGATCGATATTCTGGTCAACAGTATCTTGATTCTAGGTATTGATCGATTCATCAGTTTCATCAGTTTCATATTTCACATGAAAACCTATGAAGACCACCAGGCTTGATTGAGATGTTTTATCTTGTAGTAATGTTGGTGCCTGCTGGAATTTCCTGAAATCTTTATTTTAGCAATACATAAAATATATATTTCATATTTTTTTTTTAAGGTCAGTAGGTGTCCAACGTAACAACAGGTGTGTTGTGAGTTGGACACAGTCACTCATCTATAGAGGTCTACAGAGCCTGTCTGCCTTCCTGATTTCTGACTCTGTTAACCTTACTTGTGTCATATTGACACAAACAAACAGAAACACGTGTTTTTTCAAACTTGGTCCTGTTTTTTCAGTTGCTTTTTCAAAGGACAGTTCATTTCCTGTCTGATGTCTAGGGAGCTTAAAGGTACGTGTGTATTTGTATTTCTTTTCTGCAATAAAGATGATGGCGCCACAATAAAACACATTTACAATAAGTCTATATCTAAAAATAAAAAAAATACATACAACCTAATGATATATATACACTGAGTGTACAAAACATTAGGAACACCTGCTCTTTTCCATGACATAGACTGACCAGGTGAATCCAGGTGAAAGCTATGATCCCTTAGTGACGTCAGTGAAGGGGAGGAGACCGGTTAAAGGACTGTGAAGCCTTAAGACGACTCAGGCATGGATTGTGTACGAGGATGAATGGGCAAGACAAAATAGTGGAGTGGCTTTGAACGGGGTCTGGTAGCAGGCGAACCGGTTTGTGTCAAGAACTGCAACGCTGCTGGCTTTTTTTCACTGTCAACAGTTTCCTGTGTGTTTCAAGAATGACATAGCTCATCTGTAAATAGCCCATCCAATCTACCTCATCCCCAGTACTTGCACAGTATCTCTACTTGCGCATTCATCTTCTGCACATTCTACCATTCCAGTGTTTAATTGATATATTGTAATTACTTTGCCACCACGGCCTATTTATTGCCTTACCTCTCTTATCCTACCTCATTTGCACATGCTGTATATAGATGTTTATACTGTATTATTGATTGTATGTTTGTTTTACTCCATGTGTAACTCTGTGTTGTTGTATGTGTCAAACTGCTTTGCTTTATCTTGGCCAGGTCGCAGTTGTAAATGAGAACTTGTTCTCAACTAGCCTACCTGATTATATAAAGGTGAAATACATACAGTGCATTACTTTTTCTAAATTTTGTTACGTTACAGCCTTATTCTAACATGGTTTAAATCAAAAAGATTCCTCATCAATCTACACACAGTACCCCATAATAACATCACAATACCCCGTAATAACATCACAATACCCCATAATGACATCACAATGCCCTATCATAACATCACAATACCCCATAATGACATCACAACATCACAATACCCCATAATAACATCACAATACCCCATAATGACATCACAACATCACAATACCCCATAATAACATCACAATACCCCGTAATAACATCACAATACCCCATAATGACATCACAATGCCCTATCATAACATCACAATACCCCATAATGACATCACAATACCCCATAATGACATCACAACATCACAATACCCCATAATAACATCACAATACCCCATAATGACATCACAATACCCCATAATGACATCACAATACCCCATAATGACATCACAATACCCCATAATGACATCACAATACCCCATAATAACATCACAATACCCCATAATGACATCACAATGCCCTATCATAACATCACAATACCCCATAACGACATCACAATACCCCATAATGACATCACAATGCCTATCATAACATCACAATACCCCATAATGACATCACAATACCCCATAATGACATCACAATGCCCTATCATAACATCACAATACCTCATAATGACATCACAATACCCCATAATGACATCACAATGCCCTATCATAACATCACAATACCCCATAATGACATCACAATGCTATATCATAACATCACAATACCCCATAATGACATCACAATACCCCATAATGACATCACAATACCCCATAATAACATCACAATACCCCATAATGACATCACAATGCTATATCATAACATCACAATACCCCATAATGACATCACAATACCCTATCATAACATCACAATACCCCATAATAACATCACAATACCCCATAATGACATCACAATGCCCTATCATAACATCACAATACCCCATAATGACATCACAATACCCCATAATGACATCACAATGCCCTATCATAACATCACAATACCTCATAATGACATCACAATACCCCATAATGACATCACAATGCCCTATCATAACATCACAATACCCCATAATGACATCACAATGCTATATCATAACATCACAATATCCCATAATGACATCACAATACCCCATAATGACATCACAACATCACAATACCCCATAATTTTTTTTATTTTTTATTTATTTAACCTTTATTTAACCAGGTAGGCAAGTTGAGAACAAGTTCTCATTTATAATTGCGACCTGGCCAAGATAAAGCAAAGCAGTTCGACACATACAACGACACAGAGTTACACATGGAGTAAAACAAACATACAGTCAATAATACAGTATAAACAAGTCTATATACGATGTGAGCAAATGAGGTGAGATCAGGGAGGTAAAGGCGAAAAGGCCATGGTGGCAAAGTAAATACAATATAGCAAGTAAAACACTGGAATGGTAGATTTGCAATGGGAGAATGTGCAAAGTAGAAATAAAAATAATGGGGTGCAAAGGAGCAAAAATAAATAAAATACAGTAGGGAAAGAGGTAGTTGTTTGGGCTAAATTATAGGTGGGCTATGTACAGGTGCAGTAATCTATGAGCTGCTCTGACAGTTGGTGCTTAAAGCTAGTGAGGGAGATAAGTATTTCCAGTTTCAGAGATTTTTGTAGTTCGTTCCAGTCATTGGCAGCAGAGAACTGGAAGGAGAGGCGGCCAAAGAAAGAATTGGTTTTGGGGGTGACTAGAGAGATATACCTGCTGGAGCGTGTGCTACAGGTGGGAGATGCAATGGTGACCAGCGAGCTGAGATAAGGGGGGACTTTACCTAGCAGGGTCTTGTAGATGACAGTAGCCTAAACCTATTGATATTACATTGAACTGGGTGAATGGAATATGAATGACTGTCATCCAATATGAAATAAGACCATTGATCTTGATAAATAATTTTTACCATCCTCCCTCATCTGAAATGATATACTCTGTCTGTCTGTCTCTCCTCTCTCTCCTTCTCTCTCCTTCTCTCTCTTTCCTTCTCTCTCTCCTTCCTTCTCTCCTTCTCTCTCTCCTTCTCTCTCTCTCCTTCTCTCTCTCCTTCCTTCTCTCCTTCCCTCTCTCCTTCTCTCTCTCTCCTTACCTCTCTCTTTCCCTCTCTCCTTCCCGCTCTCTCTTTCTTTTCTAACCCTAACCCAAACCTAACCCTAACCTTAACCCCTAAACTTAACCCTAACCTTAACCCCTAAACTTAACCCTAACCTTAACCCCTAAACCTAACCCTAACCTTAACCCCTAAACTTAACCCTAACCTTAACCCCTAAACCTAACCCTAACCTGAACCCCTAAACCTAACCCCTAAACCTAACCCTAACCCTAACCTTAACGCCTAAACTTAACCCCTAAACCTAACCCTAACCCTAACCTTAACCCCTAACCCCTAAACCTAACCCTAACCTTAACGGTCCCTGCTTTGATGCACCTGTACTGACCTCTCCTTCTGGATGATAGCGGGGTGAACAGGCAGTGGCTCGGGTGGTTGTTGTCCTTGATGATCTTTATGG